>NC_139708.1:12714888-12867388 GCF_964188405.1 Protomyctophum parallelum | reverse complement strand
CCGAACCTCAAATGACGTAAAATTGTAGGCTCTACAGCGCCGAACCGACTTTTATTGAGCTCTAAAATAGGAGTATGAATCGGCCCTTATGGCCACGCGGCAAACCACACGGGCATTCGGTGTAACCTAACATTTTTTGAGTGGCAAAAACTAGGCCGTTTTAGAGATGAGGTTTCCACCGGACAGTGACGATATTCAAGTAGCCTATAGTAACTGTAATATATCCCTTACTTATTTGTTAAACCATTCAATTAGCTTAATAATGTCTTATTAGGCTACTTTTAAGAAAAACAGCAGTGCTCTGCTCATGTCACATTATTTGTGCTCTATGTCCCTGTACCAACAGGAGGTGACCACGAGATGGTGGTGTTTACACTGCAATGGAACCAAACTCATTCTGCTAGATTAACACATAAATAATCATTATTTAATTGCATGCAGTTTGGTTTAAATGAGTTGTGCTTATTTCTCTTATAGTTTAATGTGTTATGTTACATAGGTTTTAACACCCTCTTGTTTTTTCAAGATTTACTGTCTAACTGTCTACTGTCTACAGATTAACTCTACAGTTTGCACCGCTGCCACAAGGACTTTGGTGTGCGTTAGCTTCTTTGTAGGCTACACAATACACATGTAGATGTAGGTTTTAATTGACATATCTACAACTTACAGTAGACTATAAACTTGGTTTGAAACTATGGGTTTTTTAGGTTGTAGGCCTACAATTTAAAAGTTCCTTTACTTTATAATTGAGTTTGTATTTTCTAGTTTAGTTATAGGCCTAGTTACTTTGCAGATTTACATTATCTATAATGAATGAAATTATTAATCACAAATCTTGAAATTGTTTCAAATAGCAGATCAAGGCCTACAACAACGTGACGTGTTTTGAGCTTGTAGTCATAGATTAAGATAATATAGTATAAAAAAATCACTTAAACCCTCTAAAGTAAAGTAAGTAGGCCTAGGCCTACAAACGTTCCTCAGGTACTTAAGGAAAACTCCTCAGACATAAACTAAGAAAATTGCACAAAACATATCCTATACATACTATAATAGTATGTATAGGATATTTTTTGTGTTCATTTTTGCCTGTCAATGTCTGTGACCTTAAACGGTCCATAGCTAGCTTTCTGTTCAAGAACATCACTTTAAGACAAAAGCAGGTGTTACAAAAAGGTCAATATCTCCAGAATGGAAGATGGTAAAATCAAAATACTTTTAAAAAATTGGAGTAGGATAAGATAAGTTTTCTTTTGAGGTATGCGGTGTGATTCTCACTATAAGAGAACATTTGGTGTGGGCCTCGGAAAAGGTCCTTCCTTCAATGCTATCCTCCTCCTCCTGTTCGATGCTGTGAGACATGAACTGGGAGCGATGCAGTGGTGGGAGATGTTCCATGCTGTGAGACAGGGGTGGGCAACGTTGACGATAGAGAGGGCCACTATATTTCCACACTCACTCCAGAGGGCCATATTGCATGCATTACTGTCATAGCAAAAAAAAGCTGATCTTGTAGATCAGCTATTTTTGCTATATTTGAATTGAAATCTGGATCTACAAGCTCATAGCGCAGCACCGAGTGCCGTGCTACGAGCTTGTGGGTCTGCTATTTTTGAAAAATCGTGAAAATGTGGCGCAAATCTTTGACTATAATATTCCAGGATGAACGTTTTTAACTCAAATCTTCCCTGAAACAACATCTTTTTAGATGGGGGTCGGCGGGCAATTACATATATTTTTGGGGGTCCTTGACATGAAAATGTTTGAGAATGACTGACATAGAAACATGGGGTTTTTCAGAAAACTGTCAGGATTTAGAAGACATTTATAGAATCGTCCTCAGGTCTAAATGGGTTAAAAAACTATTTTATGTTTAATACTCCCAGTGGTGAAGAGAGAAGCTTTTCTATAAATGCTTGTCTTCAGTTATGTTCCTCTATTTTTGGCCAGCATGCTATTTTCAACGGACCCCAACTAGCCTAATTAGACCCGACCGATTCTAAAGAAAAAAAGTCTTCTAAATAGTCAGTTTTCTGAAAAAAACTCTGTTTCTATGTCAGTGGTTCTCAAACTATTTTATGTCAAATAATTATATGTATTTGGCCACCGACCCCCATCTGAAAATATGTTGTTCCAGGGACACCCCACCAGAAGCAAAGATTTGAGTTAAAAACGTTCTGAAAGAATATATACCCGTATATTACCAAATAGTAACCCGGGAATGAATCTACCTGTTTCTAAAGCTAATGGTAAGGTCCCAGAATGAATCTACCTGTTTCTAAATCTAATGGTAAGGTCCCAGAATGAATCTACCTGTTTCTAAAGCTAATGGTATTAAAGGTCCCAGAATGAATCTATACCTGTTTCTAAAGCTAATGGTATTAAAGGTCTCAGAATGAATCTACCTGTTTCTAAAGCTAATGGTATTAAAGGTCCTAGAATTAATCTACCTGTTTCTAAAGCTAATGGTATTAAAGGTCCCAGAATGAATCTACCTGTTTCTAAAGCTAATGGTAAGGTCCCAGAATGCAGCTGTGCACAAAAAGATCTCTGTCTTTTGTATACATTTTGTGTAACATAAGGTTCAGGGCCATAAAAGTGTGAGTGTCCATTAATTATAAAATAGCATAATATTACATTAGTTGCCCTAATAAGCCACGTCATTTTACAGCATGAAGATCATTCACAGCGCTTCTTGAGAATGCGTCCCTATTCATCATAGATGAGTTGTGACTAGAATAATAATTAAAATACTTGGCCTATAATTAGTGCTATGATTGTTTTTATATAAAGTATTATGAGTAATCCTAATCCTCTCTCTCTGAGGGAATACCGGATGTCTCACCCACCTTAAGAATTTTTGTACTTCAAATATAGTATTTCAAAATTTCTGTAGGCCTACTTTTACTATACTATACACTACATCTCAGAGGCAAATATTGTACTTTTATTTTTTATTTGAAAACTTTAGTTAATAATTTGTCGATTGTGATTATATTATTACAAAACCCATTTCAGCCTTATATACATTTCGGCCATTTGAAATCAGCAGATCTACAAGCTCACAGTGTGTTGCGATGTGACACATTGTGAGCTTGTAGATCTGCTATTATACATTTGAAAACTTGTGAATTTAGACATTCTGCATAATTACTTTAATTACATTTTGATACCATGTTGTACTTTTACTCAAGTCAATTTTGAATTCCGGACTTTAATTTGTAACTTTCTACATTGTAGGCTATTGATACTTTTACTTAAGTAAAATATGTGAGTACTTGTTCCATGTACCACTGTCTACTCAAGCCTACTCTACTATACACTGACCGCAGTCCCCTATCCTAGGTGACGGACGGTCCCCTTTTCCTTTTTTCCCTCTACCACAATTCTCTTCTCTAAAAATAATTGACTCAAAACGTGTCACAACATCAGAATTGGATTATACTGCAACTACATTATCTTAAAATAAAGAGGTATTATTGGCGACCATCTTCGATTATAGCAACAAAGTTGCTACTTGGGAAACCATGCATGCTAAAATTGTTGTAGGTCCCCATATTAGTATACAAATGTTCCTGAACGTTCCAAATTGCTAATATAGAAAAAAAAAGGTGAACGTTCCTTTTGCTTTTAGAGCCCCGACACTCTGGAATGCCTTGCCCGAGAAGATAGGGCTTGCTGAATCTCAGCGCTCTTAATTTTAATGTGCGGCGTTGTCGGTGGTTGTCATTATTTTTCTTTTATTTGTTTGCTATTGTGAATGTATTGTTTTTATCTTTGTACTGTGGTTTCTTCTTCGTCAGGCACTTTGTGACTGAATGTTCTAAAAAAGTGCTATACAAATAAAGTTTATTTTTATTATTATAACGTTTTATTTATTATATTTTGAAAACAGAGCAATACTCATCAAAGTTGGTGTTGTGACTTTATAAATTGTCAATTACTTGCATGCAGGGGAGAGGTGGTGGAGTTGCTTTAGCAGACAGTTTGAGGGTCCAAATTGGACCCTCAAACCCATTGGACCGTCTAATGGAGTTAAGAGGTTTTGTCCAAAGCATTTTTTACTACTTTTCCATTGGTTCAATATTTTCGAAACAACACAGAGACAAGGGTGTTCAATAGCACTGATTTATGGAAAAAAAAATCAAAAACCTCAAAAATTGAGTTAGGTGTTTTCCTCCCGACAGCAACGGAAATATATCTTGCTATTGTGAATGAGTTTTACTTATTTACCAGTGCTGGTGCAGTAATAATATTAGCTTTACTCCTCGGGTAATAGACAGTGCTGACCCGTATATACGTATCTCGATGATGTTTACTCAGACTTCCACAGAACGTACAGGGTAGCCGGTAGCGGGCCTCAGGGACTGGTCTTCCTTAAACTTTCCCAGAATTAGTCATTCTGTGCTGAGTGCTGACTACTCCTTCCTGCTGCTTTGGAAAAAGACACAATTGGCTGTCAAACAGGATGGACGAGGAGAGAGTGAACAACAGTGGTGGACAATGTACTCGGCCCCAGTACTAGAAGTATTCCTGGTCAAATCAACCACGAGTTGAGCTTAAATAAATGATGTGATGTGAAATAGGGCTGAAGTGGGTAATGTATGTTTTGTAATATTAATAATAGAAATCTACAAACTAGTATAAAATAAAGTTTTCTAATAATTGCAGTGGAATAAAAAGTACAATATTCTTTTCTCTGAGATGCCGTGGAGTATAGTAAAAGTACTAAGAATTGGAAACACTCCAAATTCCTCAAAATTGTACATAAGTATGTGTACTTATAGTTACTTTACACTACTGGAAAGAGGAGACGTGCCATTAATCTGCAGCCAACACAAATGTCCCTGCATTCTGTCCCTGGCACACAGTGACCCTGTGTGTCATGGCCTTACTCTCACCCTAGTGACCACATGTCAGCTAGACAGGGGTCTTCATGGGTTGAGGTACCCATGACCATGAGTGGTATTCCATCCATTGATCCATCTTCAACCGCTTATCCGTAGTCGGGTGCGGGGGCAACAGCTCCACCAGAGAACTCCAGACATCCCTTTCCAGAGCAACATTAGTCATTTTCTCCTGCATGGGGGATCCCGAGGCGTTCCAAGGCCAGTGAGTCGATGTGATCCCTCCATCTGCACCTTGGTCTGCCCGGGGGTCTCCTCCCTGTGGAACATGTCTCGAGGACCTCCCTAGGGAGATGCCCGAGAAGCATCCTAACCAGATGCCCGGATCACCTAAGCTGGCTCCTTTCCAGGCGAAGAAGCAGCGACTCTACTCTCTTGCGTGACTGAACCTCTCACCCTATATCTCTAAGAGAGATGCCAGTCACACGTCAAAGAAAACTAATTTCAGCCGCTTGTATTCGCGACCTTATTATTTTGGTCATGACCCACACTTCATGACCACAGGTCCATAAGGAACAAGCTCCCGAAGATTGCTCGGTAGACAGAGAGCTTTGCCTTCTGGCTCAGCTCTCTTTTCGTCACAACAGTGCGGTACAGTGACTGCAATACCGCCCCTGCTGCTCCGATTCTCTGGCTGATCTCCTTCTCTGTCCTCCCCTCACTCGTGTACAAGACCCGAGATACTTAAACTCCACCTGGGGTAATGACTCATTCCATACCGGGACTGTACAATGACACAATCCATCGGTTTCCTGCTGAGAACCATAGCCTCAGATTTGGAGATGCTGATCCTCATCCTAGCCACTCTACACTCGACTGTGAACCGGTCCAGTGAGAGCTGAAGGTGTTGGACCAATGATGCCATCAGGACCACATCATCTGCAAAAAGCAGTGAAGAACCCTTAGCTCACCGAGCCGTATACTCTCTCGGCCACGACTTCGCCTCGAGATCCTGTCCATGAAAATCACAAACAGAATATAGGTGCATGGGTATGAGTGGTATTCCGGTATCCCCTAATTGCTTCCCTGAGTGCTAAATGACCACATCAGCTGGGGCAAACTGAAAAGTAGTTTCCCCTTGTTGGAATATTTAAGTCTTTATTATTATTATGAACAGCACCATGACCTTCAATATTGACCTGTGAAAACAAAATGACAGAGCTACGTGTGGGTGCTATAGGTGGGTTGGGTGGAGGTGGGTGAGTGTGGGTGGAGGTGGGTGAGGGGGGAGAAAGTGGCTTTGAAAGGAATTAACCTTTCTAGGACAGCAGGCTCATACAAGATGGTCCATGGTGGGGGTGGGTGGACATGGGTGGACGTGGGTGAAGCATATTATCACCTTTTTCACCCCAGGGCTGTTTGCATGGCTGTAGGTTAGGGTCAGCTATTTAAAATGTTAATTTGTTTATTGAATGATCTTTTTTCTCTCCTCTCAAGTTCAGTCTTCTATATGGCTTATCGCTGCCATATTGTATTGTTTGTTTTTGCTATGGATTTGCAAGGTTTCTTTGCCAGTGTCAGTCATCAGTCATGAATTTGACTGCTGTCAAATGCATACTCAGTACTTCGTACTTTGTGTGACAGGTGTTATTACTGCACCGGTATTTCTCGCGCTCTGGCTTTCTGCTTCCACCCGACCAACAAACCACACCACTTATATTAGGAACATACCTTCACAAAAAGGGCCTCCCTATTCGTGTTCAATCAGGACATTTATCATCTGTAGAGGGTTTTGTGACACAACTTCCACAACAATGTGGGCAGCAACATCTGCATGAATTTACATTTATGTTTATCATGCCTCACTGACGTCAACATATACCATGTATAGGACGTGAGGGGTCCATGGTCTCATCACAAACATCCCTCGACTAGAGGAAAGGTAGGCCTATATGTCTTTTTATCCTCTTCCACTGCCTCTACTCCTGTGTTGTCACATTAAGAGTTTAGGAACTAAGACTGTGTGATAAGAAGACTAGGGCTATTTACAGTCATTTAATGTAAAATGTTTGTTGTATTAAAATTAAAATTTGTTATAATATAAAATAAAGAATTATAGTTACGGTAAATGAAATGACCAATGCTTAAATTATCATTTTTCTTTTGTAGTACTTCTTGTCATCTCATCCTCATCATTATCATCATCGTCGTCTTCGTCTCATCTGGGTTTTGGCAATGTTGCTTCATCGGCATCTTTTGTCTCCAAATGTAACTCCAATCTCCACTGATGTCATATGGTGTGTGGACCACGTGGAGGGCCCCGTCATCTGGGCATGTTTCGCTGCAGTCTTTTGCTTATGTGGCTTTCCCGCCTGCGTCGCTGTCCTTTGGGAGCAATTTAAGAGACACAGGAATGGTGCCCCCTTCACCCCCAACGATGTCTTCATGCTGAACATCACTGTCATGAACCTGGTCTTCTTTGCGTTACAGCCGCCCGCCATCGTGAATTTGTTCATGAGGCTCAACTTGACGTTTCTTAAGGTCATTACGTATTTGTACGGGGTGGTCCTCACCGCACAGCCTCTGCTCATGGCCTGCATCTGCCTGGACTGCTACGTAGCCGTGGTCCAGCCGCTCGTCTACAGGGCCAGGAAGAGTCTGATTCCCCGGATCGTGGCGGCGTCCATCGTCTGGCTCGTCACGCTGACTTACGGGACTGTATTTGTAATTTATATCGTGTATTTGTCCAACAGTCCTGTGTTTTCGTGGCCGTACATCGTCGCTCTCCCCACCATTGCTTTCTGTGACTTCTCCATCCTCTGCGCTCTGAGGAGACCTGACCCCACCGGGGGAAGAGACATGAATCCCCAGAAGAAGAGGGCTCATCAGATCATCGTTAACAGCCTGGTCATGTCAGTCATCGTCTACCTTCCTCCCATGACGTTTCCTTTGCTGACACTAGTAATCCCACTGTCTGTGCCTGCGTTCATGTGTCAAGTGTTTTATACAATGTCCATCTTTCCATCTTTAGGCTGTGCACTATTGCCTATTCTCCACCTGGGAAATCTAGGCAAAATTACGGTAATCATTTAAAAGTTCAGATGAGGTTATTGCTGTTTAAATGCTGGAAGTCTTTTTAATACTCATTTTCTTATTAATATGGATTCTTCAATATACTCTTCAAAAGGTGGGTTATCGTTCATTCATAGCACCTTATGTCTAAAACAGCTACTTTTCAGGATTTAAATAAAAAGATAGCGCTATACAAGCTCAAAACAGAATGCGCTTTGAGCTTGTGCATGCCATGTAGATCTGCTATTTTTGCTACTTTTGTATAACACTGTAGTATGGAAAGTAGGGCATTAATTTACCCCCAAAAAGTTAAAATATGGAGTTATGACTGGTTTCTGCCCAACAGCAACGATATGCTAGATATAGTTTTCTCGTTTTCTAAGCAACATGTAGTCAGAAAAAGTGGGTAGGCCTACTAAAGCAAATATTTTCGGTTACTATTTCTCGCTTCAAACGTTTTCAAAAACATTCTTGAGCAATGTTTAGCTGTAAATGACGTATACACCATGGTTGCGTGCATGCAGCATAAAATGAAGCAGCGCAGAGGATGCACACGCAGATCAGACACACCAAAGATCCGACATGCGGGAACAACGGTCCGACATGCGGTCGAAAATGTGCTGCTCCGTGCTTGTGGTAAGGGTTGGTTAAGGTATAGGTTGTCGGTCTAACGTCTAACGACACGCGGACCACACCTGTGCTCTGAGCCTTTGTATGAAATGTATATTTATTAGGAGAAATCCCTTGAGATGCGCAATTTGCTAAATACGCTTCATACATAAAGACAAATAGAAATTGAAGACAATTCAACCAGACAAAACAAACAAAACAAGACATGTAAGACAAAACAATACATACTAAAACAAAACAACTGCAACAACACAACAGTACACATAGACTCTACAGCAAGATTGCATGGTGCTAAAGAGGAAAACATTGAGATTTGGTCTGGTATTGCAGATTTGGTTAAGGGCATGGTTTAATCATTATTATTATTATTATCATTATTTATTTATTTTTTGTCTCCATTGCACAGTAGTAGGAGTAATGACATTTTGTGGCATCTTTGGTCTGGGGGGGGGGGAGGGGTGGGTGGGATTGTTTGTTTTTGTGCTTTTGCTGTTATGTGTTGTTTTATATGTGTTTTGTTTTCTTTAAGTCATTCATGTTGTTAACGTGTATCATTGTGATTTTTGTCTTAAAATAAAAAACATTTGATAACAAAAAAAACAGTACACATAGACATAACACATGGATCATTGCATTATGGATCTGTTAGTGAAAAAATGTAGTCTCAAGATGAGAGGACAGCACAGTTTTGAACAATTGAATATGTTATTGAACGGTAGATTGTTCCAGTCAGAAGGAGCTTTAAACATAAATGATCTTTTGCCAACAAGACAATAAATGATCTTTTTGCCAACAAGACAAAACAATACATACTAAAACAAAACAACTGCAACAACACAACAGTACACATAGACTCTACAGCAAGATTGCATGGTGCTAAAGAGGAAAACATTGAGATTTGGTCTGGTATTGCAGATTTGGTTAAGGGCATGGTTTAATCATTATTATTATTATTATCATTATTTATTTATTTTTTGTCTCCATTGCACAGTAGTAGGAGTAATGACATTTTGTGGCATCTTTGGTCTGGGGGGGGGGGAGGGGTGGGTGGGATTGTTTGTTTTTGTGCTTTTGCTGTTATGTGTTGTTTTATATGTGTTTTGTTTTCTTTAAGTCATTCATGTTGTTAACGTGTATCATTGTGATTTTTGTCTTAAAATAAAAAACATTTGATAACAAAAAAAACAGTACACATAGACATAACACATGGATCATTGCATTATGGATCTGTTAGTGAAAAAATGTAGTCTCAAGATGAGAGGACAGCACAGTTTTGAACAATTGAATATGTTATTGAACGGTAGATTGTTCCAGTCAGAAGGAGCTTTAAACATAAATGATCTTTTGCCAACAAGACAATAAATGATCTTTTTGCCAACAAGACAAAACAATACATACTAAAACAAAACAACTGCAACAACACAACAGTACACATAGACTCTACAGCAAGATTGCATGGTGCTAAAGAGGAAAACATTGAGATTTGGTCTGGTATTGCAGATTTGGTTAAGGGCATGGTTTAATCATTATTATTATTATTATCATTATTTATTTATTTTTTGTCTCCATTGCACAGTAGTAGGAGTAATGACATTTTGTGGCATCTTTGGTCTGGGGGGGGGGGAGGGGTGGGTGGGATTGTTTGTTTTTGTGCTTTTGCTGTTATGTGTTGTTTTATATGTGTTTTGTTTTCTTTAAGTCATTCATGTTGTTAACGTGTATCATTGTGATTTTTGTCTTAAAATAAAAAACATTTGATAACAAAGAAAACAGTACACATAGACATAACACATGGATCATTGCATTATGGATCTGTTAGTGAAAAAATGTAGTCTCAAGATGAGAGGACAGCACAGTTTTGAACAATTGAATATGTTATTGAACGGTAGATTGTTCCAGTCAGAAGGAGCTTTAAACATAAATGATCTTTTGCCAACTGATGGAGGGTAGGCTAGATATTAAAGTAAACCCGTGGTCGTGGACAATGTCTAGTTGATGTGAAGAAGTGTATGGTATAGGCCTACCATAAACCTTGATTAGACAGCGGTCTGTCAACTCATTATACAGAAATTACTACTGCTGAATTTAGTGATTGACTAATCGGAATCAAGCATTCAACCAAGCTGTGTAATAAAGGTCTATATCTGTCCATTGAGAAAGTGGCAATATTCCACTGTTTTGGTGCCTACATTTCCCTAATTGTCATAACCTATCTTGCCACACCTATCTTGTGGGTCCCTGCATGTCACAAAATCTTTTGGGTGATATTTATTTTTTTCTTTTTGAGAACTATAGTGATATAGAACCAGGGACGTCACTGACCATGTGGTTGCACTACTCGTAGGATATTTGTGCTGCCCCCCTCCCGCCGAGAGCGCTATTCCCTCATGCAAGATCGGCTACTTTCGCCGTTTGCGAGGACGCACACACGGCCGCTTGTTATTACGGGGCAGAGCCGCGGAGAAATGTGTTATTATGAGGGTCGGCTTGGCACTTTTTGGCTCATTTTGTTGCCCCCCCCCCCCCCCCCCCGTCGGTCTGCGTGTTGCCCTATGCGCAGTGTGTGTTGCACTACGTAGCAACGGCACTGTATAGAACTAGATTATCTTCATTATCTAGATTATCTTGGTGTTCTCAACATCTCAACATTGAACAAATTTGAATGGAATTTAACTTGTAATCAAAACTCCAGTAAACTTCAGTTGGGTCATTGTAAACACTGTACTCTGAGTATTGCAGCGGAAGATAATGATGAGCTGAATGGTTCTCATCTCCAACCTGACACAAACCTTCTGCTGAAGCCAGGAACCTGATTGAACTACTTACTTAACAGGCCCATGATTAGACCAATACTTGTTGACTTCCTGGATACAACCATTATTCTGTCAGAGCAGAGGCCAATGTCTTCACCACTTAATCTGACTGAAAACATAATCCCTCGCCTTCGGTGGTTCCGGTCTTCTGGTGGAGATAGGATAATAAACCGGCTCTTTTGAGATCTTAAATTTAGATTTAACAGGAAAAAACAAAGTACAGCAAAGTACAGCGCACTGCGCACAAAGGGCCACAGATTTGCATAATCAGTTCAAACTGTGTTGTGTTGGTTGGTCTCTTCCAGCTGCACATATTTAAATGAGCTTCTGAGTGGTTGCTGATATGGTCTGGTATTGAATGTCATGATATTGTTGTTTTTTATCGTTTGTTTTGCTATGGATTTGCAAGGTTTCTTTGCTTGCACATCAGTCATGAATTTGACTGCTGTCTATAGGCCTACATACAATGAGTATAGACAGGTGTTATTACTGCACCGGCATGTCTCGCGCTGTGGCTTTCTGCTTCCACCTGACCTACAAACCACACACATACACACATACCTTCACAAAAAGGGCCTCCCTATTCGTGTTCAATCAGAATAAACATCACCTTCCTACACCATTTTGTCTAACCTGCAACGAATGCTGGAAATGGTGGTAATGAGCGGCATCGCTTCATCTAGCTGTGCCAAGGGGATGTGAACCCTCAAGTGACATCACAGTCCATGACAGGGAGGCAGGTACGATGGTTGCCATGGAGATTGTTGTGAAGCACATAATTATGAAAGAGTGACAAAAAATAAAATAATAATAACATTTAGGACTGAGGCTGATTCTAAAAACACCTTCAATCAGCTTTCAGTCACGCACCTTGAACAATGTCCGTGTTCATGTGACTATGTCCGTGTTAACCTATGTGACTATGAGCACCAGTATGACTATGAGTACCAGTAGGGGCGCTGTTGTGCCAGAAACAGAGAGAAAGAGAGATAGTGCTGCACTGTTGCCTGCTAATGAGAGAGAGAGAGAGAGAATGAGAGGGGGGGGGGGGAGTTGCACCACTCAGTTCACACAGGTGTGATTTTTTACCTCAGGTACATGTCGGTGTACTCTGCAGGCCAAATGGTGCGTTCACACGGGCAGATGATACTGGAACAGAGACTGTATTTTTTTGCAACCCATTTTTTCACCCAGTGTCAATTATCTAATGTAATCCTGGGCGCTACATTTCCTCTGCCAACCTGGGCGGAACAGAGACCGTCATAACCCTTTCCAAGAAGGAAAGGATGTCCTGTTACAAGTGTGTGTGTGTGTGTGTGTGTGTGTGTGTGTGTGTGTGTGTGTGTGTGTGTGTGTGTGTGTGTGTGTGTGTGTGTGTGTGTGTGTGCGTGCGTGCGTGCGTGTGTGCGTGCATGCGTGTGTGTGTGCGTGCATGCGTCCAAACAGAACATTTCTATCTGATTGTATTAAACAATGTTAAACTCAACATGAGTACGGAAAGCTTGAATTATTCTTTATATATCAGCAATGTTTTTGTTTCATAAACCATGCACCATAGACATGTTATGAGCTACTTTCTCCCATAAAATTACATGCAGGTGATTATTTTTCTTTTAATTGTCAGGGTTTGGCTCAGTTTTCAATAAGGCAACGTCCTGCTGCCTCCTGCATTATGTGAAATTTACAAACAGGTGGTATGCACTACGCAAGTATGCAGGGCCGTTGAGTGATTTCCAACGAGCGCTTCCAAACTCCAACGTTCCATGCTGCTAAATTTTTTGCCACTCAGTCTATCTATTTTATTATTTTATTGTGTTATTTGGCGCTGCACTGCGGCGACATGGACATAAGGGCTACGCTTGCATGCGGGCCCTTTGTCTAAGACAAATGTCTTCCTCAGGAGACAAATAATAAAGAACCTTGATCTATAGATGAGGTGGTTCTCGCGTCTGTCCACGTTCTATTGTTGGGAAGGCTTTCGCAGGAAATAGCAGATGTACAAGCGAAAGCATTCCCCCACAATAAGTGTTAATGAGCAGTGGGAGGGGAGAAACCGCAGGCTGCCTGATTGTCCAGACAGACAGTCCAGGACAGCAGAGCTGGTAGAGTTGTCTCGTGACTCTCAGACACGCCAAGCTGCACCTCAACATGGAACCCAACCTCTTCAGCATTTATCCTTTCCAGTAGACACACACCAACAGATCAAGGTAAATAATTATGACATATTCAGTACTGTACTTGAGTACACATTTTAGTACTTCCAATTTTCAACAAGCTCAAAGGCAAATAAAATATAGTTTTACTCCGCTTTAATTATTTGAAAACTTGAGTTAGTTACTTTGTAGATTTTGGCAATCAATCAATGTTTTAATATTGCCAAAGCTTGTAGATCGGCTATTGTCACTACTTAACGTTTGTTTTAAATTTTCTTCGATTTTTCATTTATTTCTTCATGAAATTACTGAAAAACATAATTGAATTTGTTTTGAATTCTTTAAAAAGTTTTCATTTTTGCGAATGTTTTCTGAAAATGGTTTGAAATAATAATTAAAAACTAAATGTAGGAAACCAAAAAATAAAGTGAATAACAGTGATTTAATCGAATATTACTAAAATACAATGGGGCAGTTGCAGCCCTAATGTCCTTTTCCTCCGTGCTTTGAACCCCAGAGACCATCATGTCGCTGGAAGAACACGGCAACCACTCGGACAACGACACGGACTGGTACCGGCACCACGACTGCACCTTCCACCTGAACAAGGACACGCGGCGCATCACACTCTTCCTCCTCTACCTGGTGGTGTTCGTGGTGGGCCTGCTGGAGAACGCCCTGGTGGTCTGGGTCAACTGGCGCCGGCGCCACACTGCCAGTGGCGTCCTCTTCTGCGTCATCAATGTGAGCCTGTCGGACCTCATGATGATCCTGGTCCTGCCGTTCTTCATGATGGAGGTGACTGTGGGCGACGTGTGGCTCTGGGGACACTTCCTCTGCAAGGTTATTGCTTTTTATTTTTTAAGCATTTTTCAATAATTTTATAGATCGCTTCGAAATTGAAATGTATACATTTCTTTTATATATTTATTTATTTAAATAAAATCTTTTAAAATACATAACGGTATACAGTGGATTCCACTGTCTCTCTGCGTTCTACGTGTTTGATTACACTGTCTCTCTGCGTTCTACGTGTTTGATTACACTGTCTCTCTGCGTTCTACGTGTTTGAAACAGTGGACTACACTGTCTCTCTGCGTTCTACGTGTTTGAAACAGTGGACTACACTGTCTCTCTGCGTTCTACGTGTATGAAACAGTGGACTACACTGTCTCTCTGCGTTCTACGTGTATGAAACAGTGGACTACACTGTCTCTCTGCGTTCTACGTGTTTGCCTTGCTTAAGGTAAGTTGCTCTGGGATAAGAATGTCTGCTAAATGCCTGGTCAGGTGTGATCGAAATTGTCTTTTTCTTTTCCTCTGCAAAAGGTCACCAACCTCATCTACATGCTGAACTTCTACAGCAGCTCCTTCTTCCTGGCCCTGATGACGCTGGAGCGCTACCTGTCTCTGTCCCGGCCCTCCGCCGTCTGCTTCCCGGCGGCCGACCGCCGGCGCCGCTGGCTGCTGTGCGGCGGCCTGTGGCTCACGTCCTTCCTGCTGGCGCTGCTGGAGAACGTGCACGTGGACCTGGTGGAGTGGGACGAGCCGGGCTGCTACATGATCCCTGAGCACGGCCTGACCTTAGCCTGGTTCGAGCTATTCTTCTTCCTCAACCTGGCGTGCCAGTTCCTGGGCCCCGCTGCCGTCATCGTCACCTTCAACGTCCTCATTGCCCGCGCCATTCGCTCGGCGCCGCAGGGTGCGCGGCCGCCGCCGCGAGAGACACGGCTGGTGCACGTCTACTCGCTGGTGTTCGTGGCGTGCTGGCTGCCGTACCACCTGGTGGTGACGCTGCTCATGATGACGTCCTACATCTACCCACTACAGCTGGACCACTACAGCTGCATGTCCATGGACGCGCTCTTCTTCATGTACGGCCTGACGCAGAACCTGTCGCTCTTCCACTGCGTGGCCAACCCTGTCCTCTACAACTTCCTGAGCAAGGACTTCCGCAGCGACCTGGCCAGCGTCGTGGCGAGCTACATACCCAGGGAGGCTCAGGCAGGGACGGCGGCGGGGTCGCCGCCTGACACGGCGGGGAAAGGTAGCGGGAAGCCTGCAAGCGACGTGAGCACCAGCCACTCAGATGTTGGATCTTAACCCATTCGGGAGTCCCTCAGAGCTCTATGCTAGTGTCTTTTCGGTTTTCCGTAATTGTGCAGGGGAAAGCTTTCACTTCAAATAGCAGATCGACAAGCTCACAACATGTGTTGCAAGCTTGTCGATCGGCTATTTTCAGTGACACAGATGCTGGGATCTATACGTGGATGCTGGGGTCTACGTGGATGCTGGGGTCTAGGCTACGTGGCTAAAGGGATATTTCACTTGCATAAATGTGGGTAATTTTTATCGTGTACTCAGGCTTTTGTTAACAACCGGGACAGTTTTTAAGTTGCTCGATTCAGCATTTAGATATTTGATATTCATTTTATCAGGCATGTCCCCAATCATCTTTTTTAAAGTGAAATATTCCTTTAAGCAGTTATCCTTCCAGGATTACACTCTGACAAACAAAAAAGTGAAATATCTCTCTAAGAAAGCTGGTGATTTATTGTTAGAATAGCCTTCTATCATATCTACGCAGGAGATACAGTTCCAAAATCTTTCTCTTTAAGATGATAAAGACCCGTGGGAAAATGAAGTTTAATTCTACATGTGGTAATCTGAAATGCAGTTTGCAGAGGCATACAGTATACATTCTGCGTATATGATGTGACTTTAGTGTCTTCTTTGACAGACTCATGCTGTTGTTTGTTATGTAAGAACGATGGGCACCTTCCACTCCATCACTTCCTGCTTTTCTTTTTACCTAAAGGACCACTTCACCCATTTTATACTACTTTTATAACCAGAACGACACCTGAAGACACAAAACAAAAACAAGAAGCTGATCTACATGGTCAAAACATGTCGTGTCGTGACTCTTGAGCTTGTAATTTTCCTATTTCTATTTTATTTTTTTATTTTTATTGCAATTAAAATAATAATAAAAAATGAAAATGTGTAAATTCTGGGTTCTCAGAAGTTCAGAGCTAAGGCTTAGAAGAACAAGGTCCAAATTAGGTTCTGATAATCTTGTCTGAAACCGAGCCTGTATAGCACTGTGTGGAAACAAAATGTTTGCTTAGTTCTAGTAGTAGGAAAAGAGGCTACAACAATTTGCCGTAGTTGCATTTCACTATCTGGCTTCTTGTTGCTTTGTGAGGAAGTCCAGGCGGATCCTGTGACTTCCATTTCATCGTGCCAGGCTTCACTTCCAACAATGTGGACTGGCTGATAAGAAGAGGACAAGAGTTCAGGATTCTGTCCACACCTGGGCTTAGAGAGGTCAAAGATCACAAAGCTCTGGAAGTGAGATGTGCATAATAAAGGCCTTTTCAGACGGGGAGCGACTGACTGACGTGCCTAGTGACTCATTTTCAATGAGAGGCATGCGTTTATTTTCAAGGGGGAAATTGTTGCTCGCATGCTTGTTTTGTGCACACGCCCGCGGGCGACTATAGACCTGGATTGTGGTGAGCTTTTTATCATGCTACGCATCCTGCGCCCCTCATGAGCAGACCTGTTGCGACAACGCCTGAAAGGACATCCGGAATACTGCTAATTCATCACTGAGCTTCTGAGGAATTGAATGTTGTTTAAAAAATTACGAGAGGTTCGGGATGGGACACTAATACCAGGAATTTCATAATTTTAACCACATGGAACCAAAATGGATCCTAACGGGTCCATTTGGTTCCATTTGTGTACACTTTCAGGCAGCGTTAAACACCCACCCGTAAGGGGCCAATTGGAACCACCTCAAGGAACCATGAGGACTCCTGGACCACAAGTGTTTCTAGTGAGCCAACATGCACAATATCACCCCCCTGTTTGACCAGAATTAATCCGTCAATATCAAAGGAAAAGAGGGCACTGTTTTTCCTTAATCTTTTGACGATGGGTTCTCAGATTGGACCAGAATAAACAGAGCCTTAATTAGCATAATTATTGGTAACACCTGCTGTGAAGGAAGTGAGGCCTATACTGTACATTCTTTCCAATATGGCTGCTGTGCTGTTCAGCTGGGACCCTGGGGCAGACACGTACGCACTGCTTTTTATTCTAGAACTACAAACAAGATTAGATTTGTTAGGAAGGCTAACATTTATAGTTCTTATACTTTAAACTTGTTTAAAAATGAAATGGTTAAATAAATACATAAAAAGGCATGTATAACAAATAATTACATCATAATTACAAACTGTAATTAGATACAGACATACAGATGTAGGCCTACTGTTACTATTGCTGCTGTGCTGTGTCTCTGCTATAGCACATCTATACACGTGTTATACACATGGCTATTCTAATTGCAAATTTGCTCTTTTTCCTCTCTGCCCTTATTATGTTATGCTGATGTAGATACTGCTGAATCATATTTGTTTATGTTTTATTTTGATATTATTGTCATTGTTTTTGTAGAACACTAGGCCTACTTTGTGAACCACACACAATTGCATTTCGCTATACTTGTATACTAGTGACAAATAAATTGATTCGTCTTGATTGTAAAACAAAATGTATCACAGGTGTGAAGTTTTACATTAGTAGCCTACTTTAGTAACGTGTCTTCAGCACATGAAAACAGACCAGTGGTTTTTAAAGTAATTAGTAAAAGTATCAATACCACAAAAGGTAGAAATACTCTGTTACAATTAAAATAATCATACATTTACTTAAAAGTACAAAAGCATTGGTATCAAAATGTACTTCAAACGTGTAACAATCTTTTGATAATAGACGATCTACAGGCTCACAATGCGTCGCATCACATATTGTGAGCCTATAGATGTATACGAGTAGGGTTGAATTGTTTATGTTTTGTAAGTTTTCAAATAATTGTAGTGAAGTAAAAATACAGTATTTGCCTCTGAGATGTAGTGTACTTGTCTTTAGAAGTAAAAGTACACTATTAAAGTACACTATTAAAATAATGTAATTGAGCATTTGTCCACGTATCTTATTATTACAAAACATACATTAACCATTGCTCGGCCATCTGAAAATAGACGAAATGTAAATGCCGATCTACAATGCGGCAATGCCGATCTACAATCGTGATGTAGATCTGCTATTTTCAAAAGATGATTGTACATGTGATAACTTGGATCCAGAAGGAAAGCACGCACATCTCAAAAAGTTCTATGGGTGCTGAACAATACGTACAGGTGAGAAGAGAAGAAGTTCGCACACCGGTCTTGAGCTCCAAGCTTTTATTTAATATACATATACATATATACATATTTTTTATTAAATATACAAAAGTATAGGCATCACTCATCTTGAGATGAGGGACAAAAGTGGAAAAAACATGTCCCACATTTATGTTAAAAATAAATTAATTCATAAAAATAAAAGCACGTGCAAAGTTAAATGTAATACAGTTGTGTATTATTATGCCATTAATTTCATTATAATTATTTTCATATGCCATCTGAATTAGTTAAAAGCAGGCACTGTACCCAAAAAGGCCTGTATTTAGCCTGTCCCCAGAAATGGTCACAATTTCAAACTGCCAAAAATGTGTCTACTGTCACAATCACATAAATATACATATTAAATGAAAGTAGATTGTCAACAACATAGCAAACAATATGCACAGTTAATTCTAATTTATATTTTCCATTAAATATCTCATATCAAATGTGTGTCCCACGTCTCCGTCAGGTTTTTTAAAAGTCTTAAATTAATCAGAAAATATTGTCGACAGATTTAGCCTGAAGGCTAGTCCTTTTCCAAGTCCTGTTTATATTTGTTGCAACAGTGGAGCACCTGGTCTGACAAGCATTCCATTGTTTGATATTTCAAACAAACAATGTTGATATCAATGTGGTCACAGCTTTTACATGTCAACTCCGTCAGTACATTATTATGATCTTTGTTAAGAATTCCAAAATAATGTTTAGTATTTTAGTTTAGGGTTAGGTTTAGCTAACAACTGAAGAAAAAACAAAATGGCTACATTGTACTACAGAGGGTTAAGATGAAAACAAATGCCATTTTGTCAACTCCGTCAGACGTCAACTCCGTCAGGTTTTGTGTCTGACGGAGTTGACATGTATCTGACGGAGTTGACAAAAGTGTTCCTAAAACAATAATCTCGTGGTGACCATGGCAGCCATTTTCCAAAATTGCCGCCACCTGATGTTATTTTACAATAACTCAAGTTCTACACCACCTAGGATCTTGATTCTGGTGACTAAGACTAAATTTTCAAGGATGAGGGATACAGTGGTACAATTTAGATTTTCCCTGTGACCATGGCAGCCATTTTTCAAAATGGCCGCCACCTGCTGTTATTTTACAATAACTCAAGTTCTACACCACCTATGATCTTGATTCTGGTGACTAATCATACATTTTCAAGGATGTTGGATACATTGGTACTATTTAGATTTGTCCTGTGACCATGGCAGCCATTGTTTTTCAAAATGGCCACCACCTGCTGTTATTTTACAATAACTCAAGTTTTAGACCACCTAGGATCTTGATTTTGGCGACTAATCATTACATTACAATCATTACAAGGATGAACTTTCTCTGGGAGGGGCCAGGGCTTATTTCAGGTGCAGGTTGAGTTGCTACTGACAGGACATTAAAAGGAGGTGGGCTTTCTGGCCTTTGACTTGTCCTTTTCAGGTACAGACGCACAGTTTGACTTCACTGGCCACTGCAGTGTGGCGTTGTATCTTGGTGGCCTCCTGCCAGTGTTTCTCCATCCTTCTCATGAGCTCTGTGTTCTGGGGCTCTGTTATAGTCAACTTACATTGTCTTGGCTGGAGATTGCTTTCCTGCAGGGTCCAGCCCAGTCTTGTGCAGATGGCTGCTGGCCCACCTGGAGGCCCCAACCTCACTTGTTCGGTTGGTGTGATTACTGTAGGTGGGGTGGTCTTCCCCAATCAGGATGAAGGGTTTGACCCTTTCAAACGGCAGTCTGGCCAAGTGTCTGTATTTAGTTGTGAGGCTAGATACAGGATACGATTGCTCACCCAGCCCCAGGTGACTTGAGGTGAAGGCTCCTTTGATTTGGTTACATTGCTTTGGTTGACATGCTGGGGACACAGAACGACACTGATGCCTTCAGTGTCTGCACATCCTGCCTGATAGTCCTGAAGGCAGATCTTCTGTCGTCAGTCTTTCGCTCACTGTTCACTGTTCACCTCAAGCAGGTCTTCAAGGTGTTTGCCTTTGCACAGGCTATATGGCTAGGACTCGTGCTTCAACCACTCAGAGAACTCCAACATGGTGTTGGTTGCTCCTGGGCCGCAGAGCATTGTGCGGCGGAATTCAGCTCTCATCTCTGGTGGCAGCTTGTTGAGGAGTCGTGCAACATGTGAGCCGAATCTAAGTTCTATATCTCCCTCTGGGCCTATGGTAGACACTTGCTATTTTCCGTAACACTAATTGGTGGGGCTGTCCAAACTTGTTGTTTAGGTGTCAATCGGGTCTCTGTTGGTGAAGTCGGGTCTAGGTGGTCTAGAAGATGAGTTATTTAGTCAGGGGATATTAATACAATCTGGTAATAAATTCCTTATCAAGAATTTTCTTCACCAATGTGTTTGGAAGGGTGTCTACTAACATATCCCACATTGCTTTATATTCAACCACCCTAGGGGAACTTTTGACAGCTGCTGAAAGTTGGGGTACCATCAACAACCTATATAAGGCAAAATGTTCATTATGCTTTAAGTAGCATGTGACATGTCAAACTAGGGAGTTTTCATGATTCTGAATGCATTCCAAGCATTAGCTATGCACGAAGAACACTCCTTGGGCTGAAAACGGCCATAGCCGTCATCACAAAATGAGGTCAGCACATTTGGGCAAGTGGATATATGGCCGAATTTAGCCCAAGGGTTTTGGCCACAGACTCCCTAGTTTGGCCATAGCCACTTGGTATGGTACCCAACTTTCAGCAGCTGTCAAAAATGCCCCTATAGGGTGGTTCAATAGAAACCAATGTGGGATATGTTAGTAGACACCTTTACAAACACATTGGTGAAGAAAATTCTTGGTAAGAAATGTATTCACAGATTTGACATTATTCTGATAATATTCCCTGACTAAATTGGTAAAATAATAGCGTTTTAATTAAGCTACTCCAACCTCTAAATGTTTCTTTTTTTAACAGTTGGAAATGTCCGACTCACTCACGCAGTTGATTTGATTGACACCTGAACACTTGACATGTCAATCTTTCCTAAAACGAGAGTCTAAATTTTAGGCGAGTTACAGTATGGGTCCATTTGGTTGTATTTGTACACGCTCAGGTATAGCCCATTCTCCAAACCATCATATATCGCATGATTCTCATCTCTCCTCACACACAGACACAGGCTGTCGGTAGTGTTGACAGGCTTGGCAGGTATAAAGAAGTCGTTACGCCACTTTTTAGCTGCGCTCCACTGTTGCTCAAATTAGTGCCCCTAAAGAATTATGAGGCAACATGGCTGGAGACGAGGCAGCCAATCAGAACTGCTCGACCAACCTCCAAAAACCAGGCAAGCAACTGTGGGGAAAGAATTATCAATTTTTTGCTGGAAATAAGCGGACTTGGCAACCCTGGAATCGAGTCTGGTTTATGCCAGGCTAGGAATCGACTAGGTCATGACTCGTGACACTCGTGGTCGCGTACATTTCTTGGTCATTTCTTGGTCATTACCAGCCGCTTTCCAAGCAGCTGGTAAAAAGTACGTAAGCCTTGGCGAGCCATGAGGCCCCAATGCCCCATAGGGCCTATCTCTTGTTTCTGTATAGCGTGAGGCAGCTTGATGTACAAATACAGCCCCTGGCTGGACATGATAGTCCAGCTATCGCAGGGATTTACCCCCAACCCCCTTGATGCGGAGTGCCAAGCAGGGAGGTATTGGGTCCCATTTTTTATCAGTCTTTGGTATGACCCTGCCGGGGATCGAACCTCGACCTCCCATTCTCAGGGTGGACACTCTAACCACAAGGCCACTGAGCTGGTCACACACGCCTACTTTTGTATATTTCATTCCTGACGAAGACCCGACTGAAGGGGTCAAAACGTTGTTACATAAAAGCTTAATTGGAGGCGGAGCTCAAGACCGGTGTGCAAACGTCTTCTCTTTTCACATTTGATAACTTGAAATGGGACATTCCTCCATTCTGCATGAGTACTTTTACTTTTGGTACTTTACGTAGCTTTCCTCAAGTTGTATTGATACTTTCACTTACTATAAGTAAAACAATTGAGTAGGCTACTTTTTCCACCACTGAGCATATTATTTAGCTGATCAGTCAAGCATCACGTGAAGGCAAAATGAAGGGCCCCAGTGTGGTAGGGTAGGTGACCTATTGAAATCAGTGACTTCATTACGTTTTCATACCAAGAACAATCTGATCTAGTGCCCTTAAAATTGTTCACCCACACGACGAACCATCTGGATGGGATTTCTACTCTACTCCTTGGTGGTGGCTGAAGTTGAGAGCAGTGACGATAGGTGGACCATGAGATAACAGGCCCCAGTTGGCACGGATACGCACAAGTGTCAAGTAGGCTATAATGTAGCTCTGATCCATAGCTCTAAAATGCAACGCCCTAGAGCTATGGACCAGAGCTAGCTATAATGTGGCTAATTTGCTATATTAAAATATATATTATGGATATTTTTGAAGAAGAAAATAAATCTTTAGTGTTTAAACGCTGTTTCTTAATTTAGCTTTTTTTGTTTTTACCCCCACAAATCTTCTGGCAAAAACAAGCTTCATGGTGCCACCTGCTGGTCAGACAGGTACCAAACATTCAATCAAAATATGACAATCCTATTGATTATTGAAAGATATTTCACTAACAGAGTAGACACACACTACTACGCTGCACGCAATAAAAAACAAGCAAGCATGCTATTCATGATCATTCAAGTATAAAAATCACCTTTATTGTACATTGGTAATTCCCTTGATATCCTAGAGATACTGTAGATTGCATGTGACCCAGTCGCAACACAATCTAAAAGGCTATAATGTAAACCATGAACAAACCAGCCATTCTCAATGCTCCGTCTTCCCACAATAGATTAGCTACACAGTGTGTGATTCATCAACTGCATAAATAACAGAAAATTAAAATACAGCATGGTGAGATCCTTTGTCCAGGCCCCGATTTATGCTTTGTCGTGCGACATCCGACAAAGACAACTTCGCGAAGGTCCACTTCATACCAATGTGTTTGCTTTGTGTCTGAATGGTACCAAATGACTGTGAAACACACTATTCAGAGCTGTACCATGCGTGTACCATGCGACCGTGTTTCCCCTCCAGGCTTCTCTGTGAGGGGTTTGGGAGGTGGGGAGAAGAAAACAGGATATGGACTAGATAGAAGATGATGTTCAGTTCTACATGCACAATCCAAACAGTGTCGAGTTAGTATATTCACTGCACACCCAAATGTCACATCGACCTCTTTACAACATGAGGAGGTCACATCGACCTCTTTACAACATGAGGAGGTCACATGGGGTCCAACGGCAGGCACCGTCGTCCAACTAGGAGCTCCCAGCTGGATTGGATCTTCTAGATTACAGTCAAAGCATAGAGTTTGACAAACTTTGACGAAAACACAAAGACAAACATTTACAGCATAGTCCTTCATCAGTTGGGGTTCACAGATCCATAGATTTCCCTTTAAACTATTAATGTAATTTGATGCCGTGTCTTGTAATACATAGATTTATATGGGAAGGCGGTGGCCCTATGTATGTCCACACGTTTTTATCTTTGTTTCTTTTTTTCTCAGCTGATAAAAATGGCAGACATGAACGGTCGCTTGGCACCTCATTGTGCTCCTGCCGTTCCCAGCATAGTATAGATTCATGGCACTCACATTTAAAAGAATTCAAACCATACGATGTTCTCCGCGGAAAAAGGCGTGTTGCTGGATGCAACCAACCCATCAGACAACCATTTGATAAACGCCACAGGATGTGACGAAATCAATGATCTGTCTGTAACCATTTTGCATCACATTATTATTATATTTATTATATATATATTATTATATAGTTGAAGCCTCACTAAAGAATCTATCTCGTTCTGAATAAGAACGTTGTTGGTTCTTCACCGCATCATTTTCGCTTGGATCTACTCATGACAGAGACAACAGCTCAAAATCATATATTTTGGGGCGACTTAATCGCATGAAAATAATGCCCACGCAGCATACAAAGACAATATGTGCTTATAATTTAAGGAGGAGAAAAGGGATGTAAATTTGATGTAAAACACATTGACAGCCACAGTCCAGGGGACTGTCAACTGTCAACTCCAACTGAAGTAGCGTCCCTACAAAGCGGCGTTTCTTGCTGAGACCGGCACATTTTTGTTGGCATCATAGCCTATTTTAATTTTTAGGTCACGCAGTGACCTCAATATGATACCATCTGAATGTCTACAGTGACAAAACAAAAGGAGGCACGAAGTTTCATTTACAATAGCCGTGGCAATAAATATCACTGTCCCAGTGTCCCCAAACGGTGTCCATTCATTGAACTCTGAAGGCAACAAACAAACAAACAAACAAAAACGATTTGATTTATGGAGCTAGAAGAAGGCTGTGGGGGAAACAAATCAAATAGCAGAGATGTTTCAGCGTGCCGTTGAGTGGAGGTGTGTGGACTGGAGAACCCAGGCAGGTCCAGGTCCAGGTGTGTGGACTGGAGAACCCAGGCAGGTCCAGGTCCAGGTGTGTGGACTGAGGGTCAAGGTGGGTCCAGACAGAGATGCAGGTCTTCACCCAGGGTGGAGCTGTCCTCCTCACCAGTCAATGCTATCAAAAGTCAGGTCTGGTGACCACCAGGCAGGGGGTCCAATTGCCCCATCGTAGGGGCTTGTATCTCCAAGTGAGTTAAATTAACGCTGGGGGGTCCCAGAGATCAAATAAAATGGCATCAAATATCCTCAAAATTAAAAAAGAAAAGGCTTGAATCACTGGCCACCGCCACTCCCTCCTCCTGGTCCCACTAGTGCCACAACATGGCTGGTTAGATGCTGTCGTAGTCCGAGTTCCGCCGGCCGGCCTCCACCACCCACTCAGCCATGAAGAAGGATAGTGAGCCCAGGAAGCCCACCAGCACCAGGATGAGTAGCTGCCAGTGGAGCAGCAAGTAGTTGCTGTAGCCGAACGCCAGCGCCGCCATGATGGACTGTGTGATAACATAAAACACCATTTACAATTTACATTACATTTACAGCCAAAGACGACTTTTACGCCCGTTTCCCCCAATGGCTCCCCCTGCCGAAGACGACTTTGACGACTTTTTGGTGTTTCTATTAGTTCAGTTTGAGGTCGCTGATAGCCACCGTCTAGGAGCGTCTCTGTCGCCAGGAAAAGCTCGGCTTCATCAATGAAATGATTCCCCCTCGTCCACTGCCATACTGTATGTCGCAAGCACATGCACACAGTCGCTCGCGCATACACAGATATTGGTCACCGAAAGAAATAACCTCTTAAATATGTAGACCTATTCATTATTAACCCACACAACAAATCACGTTTAATTCTCTTTACTTATAGTGTTGTCATAATGCATTGACCCGTATAACCTTTAGTTCATTCCCCTCTAGGCAGCTTGACAAGTGGGTGCAAGTAGTTGCCTTGACAGACAGACTCATTTAGCCAATCACAGTGCGCTAGTAGTCTGCTCCAAATGCTTGAAAGATACCACACAAAAAACAAGGTCTGTTTAGTTTCTACTTTCTATGTGAGTGAGCTATGTCGGATATACAGTATGTCACAGTCTATAGGTCCTTTCAAACGGGCAGTGACTTAATGCGGCTATAGTTCATTTTCAATGAGACCTGCGTTTTTTTTCCCTGTATGCACGGAGAAGTCGAGGGGCAACAACGCAAGCGTATTTACGTGGGTGTAGTCCCGTGAAATTGCCACACATGTGCTCGTTTCGTGTCACACGCCCACGACTCACCAAACCTGGATTCTGTTTAGCTTTTTTTTATGCTTGCGTTGTCGCGCCCCTCTTGAGCAGACCTGTCGTTGATCCAGGAGACAACGTGTGCGTTAATCACTGCCCGTTTGAAAAGACCTTATATCTGAAATAACTGCACTTCTAGCTGTTCTTGTTTCTGTGGAAACCTTTGAACTTGTTGCGTCGAGGGCAGCCATTGTATTGAGTACCAGACAGTGGCCTTGTGGTTAAGAGTGTCCGCCCTGAAACTGGGAGGTCGGGCGGGGTTCGATCCCCGACCGGGTCATACCAAAGTGGCACTCAGCATCAATGGGTTGGATTGGGGGGTCAAATGATTCCCAACCTCGGCACGGCTGTGGCTCACCGCTCCAAGAGATGGGTCAAATGCAGACTTTGACAGTACCGCAGCACGTATGTTACATCACCATATACACAAGGACCAATCAGAGGCTGCTTTTCACTGTTGTACGGCACAGCAGTTGAAACGCAGTCACTGATTGGCCTCGATCATTTTCTGATTTTCTCCAGCTTCCGCATACTCTCTCTGCCTATGGGCCGAAGTGCAGACTCATACCTGGAAGGAAGCGTCAGTGAATCCACGTTATGTGTCTGGCCAAAGCCAGACTAGTGAAAGCGTACCTGAATGAACTTGAAGACGGCGAAGGCTGGAGCGCTCTCCTCGCGCCACACGAAGCCGATGATGCTGAGCAGCTGTGTGTTGAAACAACTGTCTCCCAGACCCAACAGGAAGCTGCACAGCAACGCCACCGGCACACTGATGCACACGCGCGCACACACACACACACACACACACACACACACACACACACACACACACACACACACACACACACACACACACACACACACACACACAGGGTTGTTCAACTTTTTTAGGCCAAGGACCTCTTAGCTGAGAGAGAGATGAAGCTTTCTTTCTTATGACATGTGATGTATTATAAATATTTCACTATAAAAAACAGGGGGTTTACAAACCGGCAAAATCAGTCTCAAATCGGTAACTCAGGGATTTCTATAGGCAACCGTTGCTAACTACAAGGTTTTGTCGTCAACACAAAAACTGCTTATGACGGAGCTTCCGCCAATTAAAATCCAACTGTGAACTGCTCCTGGTGGACCGCTCCGTCAAATAAGCTTTATTATTGATATCAAACGGAATCGCTGTATTCTTTTTTTGCTTGGCCTTTCCTTCTTCAGCGATCCTAGACCGGTTTCACACATGCGCACTGCCGTTCACTTCTTGTATACAGGCTGACTAAAAAGCTGAATAACTCTAAATCTACAGTGCTCTCCATGGTTTTGACAAAATGCGCAATGTTCTGAGGTCTTTTCTGATCATCCGGTGATCCCGATTGGAACATTGGCGTTTTCTAGAGCAAAGGATAGCCTCATTTTACGCAAAATATTTCGCATCTAAAATAGACCACAAATGGACCACAAAATGGCCACAAACGGACGTGCATCACACTAAAACCAAGTACATCCGGGTCAGCAGTCAAGCGTTGGCTCTTGCGTACACCAGGTGGCAGTGATACGGTTTTAAGAGTTGTCTTATTCAAAAACATAGGATCCGTGATCATAAATATAAATCATGTGCTGCTGAATGAATAATATCATCTGATGTGAGTGACTGCTAATCAAGGCTGAGTCATGTCAGGTTTATTTGTGTATGGAAAAAGAGAGATATCGCCTCCGTCGGGTGGAAACCTAATACTGTATGTCCAAAAATTTACATTTCAGGATTCAAATTCCAAAAATAGCTAAAGTAACCAGATCTACACACACACACACACACACACACACACACACACAGTGTGGGGTCCTACATACCTGGGGGTGATGTAGGCCTGCAGAGAGGTGCCCTCCTCGGGGGCGATGGGCGCGTCGCTGGCGATGTTCAGGAAGATGAGGTAGAAGGCCACGAAGTGCACGATGAGCCCCAGCAGCACCACGGGGTTCCTGCCGAACCGGTTGCACTTGTTCAGCATCCCGAACACGCCCCCTCCTAGTGGCCAGGCGGGGACAAGCACCCAAGCCCAGTGTTAATTTCACCGACTAAACCGAGAAAAAAAAACTATAACTAAATATGTACAGACAATTATCAACAAATACAAAATAGACTAAAATGTAATAGGGAGGGACTAGTGGAGAAGAGAGAGAAGTCATTTTATGCTTGGTTGTGTGCAGGTGTCACTCTCCAACATTAGACCACAAGCTCACAACGTTGTGAGCTTGTAGATCTGCTATTTTCAGCACACAGGCGACTATATAAATCAGGCATTTCAACAACAAAATATATTTTAGTCGACTAAATCAACTGCATATTCGGTCGACTAAAATCATATGGTATTTAGTCAATTAAACTAGACTAAAACTTTTCAGGTGACTAAAATATGACCAAAACTAAATGGAATTGTATTAAAGACTGACTAAAACGACATAAAGAAGATGTTGCTGTCAAATTCAACACTGCACTCAACCCCACAGAAAACAACAACTAACATCAAACAGAGAGCTTGTCTTGTGACATTCCCTCTCTAAATGACACTGTGTCAGTCACAGCTCTGCCCTGCCGCTCTGCATGTGACACGTTGTAAACAATTGGTGGAACGTCACTATAGTACATTTGCTCAAGTGCTGTGCTTTTACTTTGCAGAAGAAGAAGAACCACTTCTTCCACCCCTGGTTAATGGTTATAAAGACTCATCCATGATGTTATGTAGTAGTGTAGTATATTGATCTGGCTTTAGTTATGTACAGTTCTTTTTGGGGGGGGGGGGGGGGGGGGATTTGGACCGCAATGGAAATAAGCCGAAAGGCTTTCTTGTGTTTTCATCCTCTGTGGTGCTTTGACTTGTAGGCCAGGAAGTACTCCGTGCTCTTTTTATTATCACGAAATAAAATCAATCAATCAATCAATCAAAACACTCACCCAGGATCTCCCCTAAGCCAATGAAAATGCCAGAGACTCCGATCAGGCTCTTGGCGTCTTGGCCAAACTGCGTCATGGCTCCGATGCACGTCCCGTACACCCCGCTGAAGAAGGTCAGCTCCAGACCTGCTCAGTGGAAGAGAGAGAGAGAGAGACAGAGAGACAGAGAGAGAGAGACAGAGAGACAGAGAGAGAGAGACAGAGAGAGAGAGACAGAGAGACCAAATCCACACAGCACAAAAATTAGGGCAAAGTCAGGCAAAATCCTTATCTGTGATTAGTGAAACTGTGAAAGGAGTCCCTCCACACTACTGCTGTGAGTCCAATTAACACAATATGCATAATTATATGTCCTTGCTGTTCATACAGCCAACTGGTGACAGGTTGAGGCGTTAACCTAGATGCTTCTGAACATGAATACTATCGCTAGTTTTATCTTATAAAATAACTAATAACCAAAAAGGTCCGATTTAAAAGCTCACAACACGTCAAGACACACTGGCCTCTTTTCCACCGGTTGGTTCCCAGTGGGAACCGGTTCAGTTCTTTTTGGTTTTTAGTCCATGAGCCAGAGCTCCAAAATTGAAACATTAATTATGAATTGAGTGGGCAAAACCATACCTATATTAGATTGTTATCACCATTAAACTTCCCCAATTGAGTACTTACACGAAGACAATGATTTATTGTATTACAAATTTTACATTTTAAAATATGCAAATGAGGCATTATGTAGGAAAATATGCAAAATAATCAAAAATATGAAAAAGGTACTACTGTGGAAGGGTTATCATGTATTCATTTACTTGTATTGATCCTATAAACAATTTAATATAGGGTATAGTTTGCCCACCAATTTTGGAGCTCTGGCTCATGGACTAAAAACCAAAAAGAACTGAACCGGTTCCCATTGGGAACCAACTGGTGGAAAAGGGGTCATTGTGAGCTGGTAGGCCAATAAACAGGTGCATTTGGTTACATTTCGTTCACTCTCAGAGTTATAAATTAACACAGTACATTTGACAGTGTAGCACGAGCTGTGTTCATGTGGACCAACCTGTGTATGCTATAGAGATGCTGAGCAGAAGCATCTCCTTGGTGACCAACACTCTACAGGCTTGGACTGATGAGAGAGAGAGACATTGTTAAGAAAATGTCACAAAGAGGTTTCAATGAAGCATTCAAATATAGGCTGTAGATTATTTTTTCGTGTTTCACTATTTGTGTTAGGGGTGCAATTGATTTAATTGATGATAAAAAATATATAGTAATGTATTAATAATAATTTAGTATTATCATCATCATCAATTAAATCAATTGACAAGTGACAGAAAGAGGTTTCAATGAAGCAGTCAGATATGGGTTGAACTCACCAAAAGCATTTGTAGCCTTGGTGCACAGGCTTACACTGGGTGTTCTGAAAAGATGAGGAGGAAGTGGTTATTCTTTATAAACTCGGGCAGCACTGTGAGAAGCACAACAGGTCTTGCAGAAGACCTGTTGTCAGATATTTCTTTAGATAACACAGAAAGAGTTTTTATTTTGCCATTTAGGTAATCAATATCGATTCATTTCACATTTTCAACAGCTAGTTTAAAGGTTGTTAACAGTTTTGGGGAGCTTCCATGCAATATGGGGGGTCCATCGGGATGCTAGTGATATTTTATGACCAACTAGCAGAGACACCGGATTGATAAACGACGTGGGTGTGACATTAATGATGGGTGTGACCATGAAGTGACGACCTGACGCCACAAAATTCGCTGTCAAGTCCATGGTTATATATTACTCTTTGTTTGGAGTTCAATTATGTGTAAGTTGACAAGTATAAGTTGCTCTAATGAAGACCACAAATGTCTAAATCTTTTGATTGTAAATGTATGATTTCTATTTAAGAGAAAATCAAGTTTACTAGTTAGAAGAACTCCATGAAACATTGCTGAAATAAACAATTGCAGTTTATCAAATACAGCATAAAAGAGAAGCTACTTCAGTAGTGCTTAGTTATAAAGATATAGCTGAAGCACTTTGTACTAGTGCAACATTGTTGTGGAAAAAAACATTGTCACTTTGCAATTGTGCATATCAAATAATAGCTTAAAGATTGGGGAGATCGCTGTGTCCACCACACAGAGATGAACTTGTTTCTATTATTTTAAACCCAAAAATGAGACATTTAGAGAGACAGTAGGTGTCAAATGTCAAGACTGTACATTCTTTATATCCCCAGACCAGACACACCGTCATGAAACTAAAACATTTGCATTGGAAGAAAATCACTTGCTTTGGCTCATTCATTTTCGACTACTTCTCTCAGTTTATACACAAAGGAGATTATGCAAGTGATCTCTATGCAAAGCGGGTAGCTATCTTCAATTGTCCTGTAGCCTACAATGCCAATCAGCAGTTGATGGGTTTCACCTGGGGTTGTTGTGGCATTCAGTGTGAAAGGGCCATTCACACGGTCAGGAACCGCACAGACAGAGAGACAGCGCTCAGATAGACAAGACAAGAGTGGCCAATACACAAAGTGTGTAGCATACAATGAGGATAGCCAGACTGAATCATGGGGGGGATACTTATTCACCAGAAACCCCGGCAGTGTTTTCACATCACCTTAAGTTATGGTATCACTTCTGCTCACCTGGAACCTTGGAATTGCATTGGTAGCTTCCTTGTTTATGACTGTTAAAAGTGTCTGTTTTATATCTGGTTTTATTGTGTCCTAAATATAATTGCCATCATGGACTCATGGAATAAAGCAAAAATAAAACCTCATGACTGAAACATTTAAATCAAACAGCATGAAAGTAGTCACCCCACACACTAGTGCTCCGTTTCATAAACAATGACCACTATGTAGAATTATTATCCTAATCCCAATGTTCTTGCTGTTGGACCAAGCAGGACACACATTGGAAACAAGTGTTTCATTACACTTGTAAGTGTTTATTCTGGGTTTTATTATGATTAGGCCTACTTGTAATTATTTTACCAAAATCAAATCAAAATCAAATCAATTGAAGAAGTTACAGGCTTTAACCTTAGCTTTTATGAAATATCCGAGAAAATTAGGGTTTTATGGAAGATGCGTCTGAACATGCATTATATTGTTAGTTTGTCCACCTGAAAAATAACTGCAAATCTACAAGCTCACAAGTCAGCGCAACGTGTTGTGAGCTTGTAGATTGGCTATTTTCGGAGTGGGACAAATAACTGAAATCAGTCTGTTCGATTGAAAACTTGATTCCACGTGGACTGATAAAATCACGATGTGTTGAGCTTGTAGATCGGCAATTTTTTTTACTTTTTAAAGTGAAAGTGGTTAAGTCCTTCTGTAGCTTTTTTCCATTTTCACAAAAGTAACAGTTTTGAACATATCCACCCGTCAGTGACGATATAGGTTTGTATTGTATTGTACCTCAACAGAAGTGATACTAGGTGCCCAAAGGTAGGTCTGGTGAGTAGAGTAGAGTGGAGCGCTGTTACCGTGCAGAGTTCTCAAACCAATCTATGCTGTGGTTGAACTGTAGCTCTGACACTGCATTTCCACATGGGAAGTGAGACAGCGAAAAGGTGCTGGTTGCAGATAAAAGTGCAATTTTTAAAAGCCCGTGCTCTTTGTGGGGCCAGTGGGAAGTCTGGAAACCCAGCATAAGAGGACATTTATAAATGGCTCTTTTCGAATACAAAGAACAAAAATAACTGCGCCGTTCTGTGATTGTTTCTGGATTTGGGCCCTGCTCTGAGTTTTTGGGAACCAACAACTCCAAACTTGTTACTTCTTAAGTGCATTGTGAGCTTGTAGATCAGCCCGTTTTTTTTAATGTCGTACCTACCCCTTCAGGGCTGGTTTCTGACTGGTTATAATCGAAACATAAACAAAAGAACATCCCTGACCTTCACCGGTTCTGGGAGTTTCAGGTTATCCAAGGTTCTGGGTTTACCATTCATCAGGGGTCTCACATTTGTTCATGACTGGGGACGCCCACATACAGTATTTGTCCGTGAACCCCCATCTGAAAATATTTTGTGCCAGCCTGCCAGGTACCTCCATATAAGATTTGTGCTCTTAAACTGATTATTATTATAATTAATTAATTATCTATTTTTACAATTCTTTTCAAGATGCTTTTTGAAAATAGCAGATCTACAAGCCATTTTCAAATACGGTAAAAGTTGTTAAAAGGGATGCCATTCTAACTCATTTTACTGGGGACCTCGTCAAGGACCCCTGGGGGGGGGGGGTCCACTCCACTGGCCTGAATGAATTGTCCAAAGGAGCCATTAGAGTAGACGAGACAGAGGTTCACTCACTGCACTGCCGAGGCACTCTCCGACAGCTCAACCTGGAGGTCCGGGTCTGATGTTTCCACGGACGTGGAGTCAGGGTCCGGCTTCCGGATGAGGAAGAATAGGAAGCAGCCGACCAGGCTGACGATCGTGAGCGAGATGAACACAGTCCGCCGTTCGCTGTCTGACGTGTGCACGCACACACACACACACACACACACACACACACACACACACACGAGTCAGAAACTTAAAAATGGGTATGAATAGCAATGACAAAGTCCTCATGATCTACCATTGTGTTGTTTATTATTGTGCAATGACCATAATACAATTACAATCCATCCATCCATCCAATGTGATATTCAAAAAGATACATTTCAATTGCCTGGCGTACAGTACACTGACAATAAAGTAATCTTCTCCATCCAACCATATAAAAGCTATGATTAACCAACAGCTAAATACCTGTTATGTGAGTTTGATGGCGCCATGCAAAGTATATATAGAGGTTTCCAAAGAATAAGCTGCAGAGAGACATGGACATATTCAACAGAAGAAGAGTACTGCATTACACAAAACGGCACAAAATGCAGCTAGAAGAGTCAATAACGGCAAGTAAACCATAGTCACCTGAACTGCAGTAAGGACCAAAATATGCCACTGTTCCTGCCGATGGTCGTATCACTGGAGTTGACAGCCAGCACATATCCCTGAGCCGTCCACAACACTAGATCACAGATCACACAGATCAGATCACACAGATCAGAGGACATTTCAAAACACATAAACAATAATATATTCAGACAGTGCATTGTGAGATGTATAAGCGCCTCTTATAAATGTTCCATCTGGCCTGCCGGCTCTCTGAGCTGGGTCCAAACAATATTTTTCCTATAAATTATGAATATGGCTTTTGTTAATATTCTTGTTTAAGTTGTTTATTTTCCTGGTATACTATACTGTGCAATGTGTGCATACATCATTTTTCCTTTCTTTTCTGTATGTGTGTGTCCTACTATTATGCAGATTTTTGGGTTTGTTTTGAAACAGAAGGTGCCGGTGTACAGTAGTCATTTTAAGGTAATTTGCTGCCTGGAGAATGCCACTTCTCAAGCCTGTGGACTAGGGTTTATTTTTTTAATTTACATTGTACTTGCAAATTGTTCTACCATTTCAATTGACATGTGAGACAAACGAACACAAACGTGATATTGCAACACTTTGATATTTACCTGCTGCTGCAACCCCTACGAGTACAGAGGCTGTATAAAAGGTCCATGTATATGGATGTATGAACATGGCGATGTAGCCACTGCAGGGGGGGTGGGGGGGGGGGACAACATTCAGAAGCCATTAGGAGACTGGGCAAACTGGAACATCTAGTATATTAAACTGAAAGACAAGCGACGTGTGTGTGTGTGTGTTTTTACCTGTATAAAAGTCCACTAAAGAACATGGACAGTTGTGGTCCTATGACTGCGACCACTGATGGAGCGATCATATTGGATGCAGAGAAAACGCCATAGATGATGGACATGCTACAAGTATGGACAGGACAGGACGGTTAGGCTGGATGCTGATGGAAAGAGTCCATTTGTACAACATCCGTTTGTTGTTAGAGATGACCTCCTGTTTCCCTCTACACTACATATCTTTGGCAGAAATAGCCAATCTTGATCGTCTAATTGTGACCGAACGTTCACCCCATAATGGGAATGCTATCTCATAATCTCACAAATGTTGCCTGATAAAAATAACTACTAGCCCTTTTTAACTATTTTCTTATACTCCATGGCTAAAAAAACAACACTAGAAACAATTGATTGATTGAAGTATGTATTAACAGTTTGCAGAATGGGTGCATTTCACAACTCAAAGGTATTAGACAAGCTATTAAACACAAACACAATCATGTAGGATTCAAATTGCTTATCAATTTGTATAATTTTTGCTATAAAAAAACGCCATTTTGGGGTCCTGAAAATGACTCTATGCCTCAAAAAACCTATGAGTTTATTTCATGTGCTACCTTATTTCACTGGAATGCAGGGAGCTGAGAGTAAGCTTTGTTACCTAAACTGATTAGCTATGATTCATTTATCCTTCTAATGTCATTTGCCTCTACATTCGATTAAGCTTCCTTAGATGTGCGACCAGGTGAGGAATCTATCCGTGCAACTAATATATGTCACCAGATCAGAACTGATCTCATAAGCAACAAGGCCATCTGCTATATGCATACAATATACGTTTATAATAATGTAAAACGCTCAACATTCTTGTCATAAACTACCTTGTATATCCACTGCCTTGGAACTCTGAGCTGTTGAAGCTCTTCAACACCGTTTGCTGGGAAGACAAAGTAAATGGACAGTTATGCCTGGTTTATACTTCATTGTGCGCTGATGTTGTGTGCCGGAAATAACTGACCACGTTGGTTGACACCGTCGTAAAACAATGTTAAAAATTAGGCATTACAGTTTGAATGATGAGGTTCTATGTAATCAATATGATCAGAAGAGGTTCTAATCAATATTGGGCATTACAGTTTGAATGATGAGGTAGTTGTGTAAACAATATGATCAGGATTAAATTAAGAGCTTCTACTGTATGTACGGTATATGAGGTCCCATGTAATCGACACAATGAAGAATACATGATGAGGTTGCGTGTAATCAATATGATCAGGATTAATTGATGATGTGCTGATCAATACGATCAGGCCTACATCAAGTGGTTCTGCGCAATCAATATGATCAGGATGTAATCGTGTATAATCAATGAGATCCAGTTAATTACCTCTATGTTGCCACATGTTTGAAAGGCAGTGAACATGAACATAAAGCCAAATCCCAGGATGATGATGTTCAACAGTGATTTCCCCTCGGGAGACATGGTGACGTATGTAGTGTGTCAGCAAGTCAAGTGTCTTCCAAAAATAATTTAATCAGCGTCAACTCTTCCTGCAGAAACAGACACAAAAACACGTTAATACGTATAACCAACTCCAATGTTTTTGTCACATAGCTCAGCTCAAGCTAGGCGAGCTTCTTTAGTGCAAGCCCAAGTCACCTTAATTTGTATAGCATGCCTAAAACAACACAAGTTGCTTTCCAGTCAGGAGAAAACTACATCAATGACACAGAGAGAGCTCAAAACATAAGACACAAATAGGCAAACATCAGAGAACACATTTAAGGAAGCAAACACATTAACAACGACAATTATCAAAAGCAGCTGCCTTTTAAATAGGCTGCAGTATAATACCAAAGTAGTATAAGTAAACAGAAATAAATGTCAAAACAAATATCATGTCAAAGTGTGTGTGACAGAGTTCCTGATTCTCTTGTGCAAAAAAAGGACAAATCAAACAGCAGCAGATAAAATATTCATACAAAAATGTATAGAATGTATTAATCTATAGCATGGACACAAATAGGACACAAAGTAACTGAAGTAGAGGACTAAAATAATTAATCCACAAGTTATCAGCAATGCAGTGGAATCCCTTAGATGTACACGATTTGATATTTGATCACAAGAAGTGATTTAATTATTGCAATAGTGTTTGTTTGCGTTATTAAACTCACCTTTTGTCTTATAAATGTAGTTCAACCCTGCGGGCTGCGGCTGCTATTGTTTGTGACAGCTCATAGCGACCTCGTCGGTATAGTTGAATAAGATATAATAAATATTTTATAATAATAATAATCCATGGGCAGAAACAACACTTTTCTGTTAAGAGTAGGACAACAAATGAAGTAGTCTTGTTATTTCCAGCTCCAGGAATGAGACAGTAAAAAAAGTCATGTGAATAAACATGTCAGCTGACGGGCTACGTCACTCAAACTGAAAATAGCAGATCTGCAAACTCACAGCGCGTCGCAGACGCGGCGCGCTGTGAGCTTGCAGATCTGCTATTTTCGAGGTGCGCGACACCGCCATACGACGAAGTCCCTAAAACCTTCTTCTTCCGCTTTCTCCCTTTTCGCAGACTTACAAATCATACGGATGCCCTTTCACAGGCAGAGCAGAGGCGCGTAGGCCCATCCCAATCGATGAAGATCGAAGCCAGAGAAACGAAGCGGGTGACGACAACAAACGTCCGGTATAAGGAGTTTTTACTTTAATAAAAGTAAAATACCATGCAAAAATATAGCCCTGGTCCAGAGAGAGAAGCACTGGACCAGAGTCTCTGTAAGCACTGGACCAGGGCTAGCAAAAATACTACCAGTGAAAGGCCTTTATTCATGTTTTTTATTCCAGTAAAAGTATAATAGCATTGGCATCGATATCATATACTTACAACAGAACCAACGTGAAAGTACTGGTATTTAATGTATTTGTTTTTAAAAAGTCATAGCAAGGCTGTGTGGTTAATGCATGTTTTGTTAATCTACAAAATGTTACTAACGTATTCAAATATTTGTAGTTGAGTAAAAAGGACGTAGAAGTACAAGTACCTCCAAAATACTTTTAATAATATACAGTACTTGAGTAAGTAAACTGGGGGTGGGGGCGGGTGGGAGGAGTCATGAGCAGTGAGCGATACTTGTTCCTCTTCCGGCGCATGGCGGAGGGCTGGTTGGTCGACGGTATAAAACCTTAAAGAAACCCAAACAATAAAACACATCTTTTCGCTCCATTTCGACGAAACAACTCGGTAGATTTTTCACTCTGAACGACCGACGACGGCGAGAACACGAAACACACGGAACTTTGCACGCACACGGCCCATTTCCCCCTCCTAATCCGTAACGGGGCGCGTGGTGGTGGTGTTTGATCCGCCGCGCTCGAGCGAGGAGAAAACGGAGCAACAAGAGGTAAGGAGCTAAGATGCTATTGCTAACGGCATTAGCATCACCCCCTTCGGAATGTCTTATAATCAGTAATCACGGCGACACAGCCAATATTTAGATAATATAACGTGGGATATATCGACAACTCGATGGATATATTATAGAAATAATCGAATTCATCGTGTTTTCTTTGCGTTTTATTCCCCCCCCCCCTCCAGCAGGCAAGATGAGTTACGGAAGGCCTCCTCCCGACGTGGAGGGCATGACTTCGCTCAAAGTGGACAACCTGACCTACCGCACGTCGCCGGAGACGCTGCGCCGGGTCTTCGAGAAGTACGGCCGGGTCGGGGACGTGTACATCCCGCGGGACCGATACACAAAGGAGAGCCGCGGCTTTGCCTTCGTGCGCTTCCACGACAAGCGCGATGCTGAGGACGCGATGGACGCCATGGACGGCGCCCTGCTCGACGGCCGCGAACTCCGCGTGCAAATGGCGCGCTACGGCCGCCCGCCAGACTCCCACCACGGAGGAGGCGGCGGCGGCGGTGGGGGCGGCGGCGGTGGCCGCCGCGGAGGACCACCGAGGAGGTATGGTGGTGGTGGAGGAGGGGGTTCTGGTGGTCGCCGAAGCAGAAGGTGAGCGTGATCCGTATGGTCATTCTCATTGTTTTGCAGGGTTTAATTTTCATGTCTTATGTTTAAATGTTTTATTTAATTGAAATCATCATATATTCTTTCGGATATAACATGCCGTTCTTTTCCCTCCATGTAGTGGTATTTAGAGCTATAGGTCATGTCTAAACATAGAGTATAGGGGTCATGTTCTTTGTCCCTGCAAAAGTTGACCAATTATTGCAATCATGATGATTAACAGGCTTTTCCTCTTAATTCTACAGAACGTAGATGTCTTGTATGAAATGGTTTCACCAATATTCAATTTAATGGACTAAGCACTGGGGGAACTTGTTTATAAGAGTTTGAGTTTTATATTTTTCACCAATATTCAATTTGATGGTTTTCACCAATATTCAATTTAATGGACTAAGCACTGGGGTAACTTGTTTATAAGTTTGAGTTTTATATTTACCAAGATGCCATGATAATTAGTTATTTAAAAAAAAAACTATGCAAGGTTTTATTTCCTAGATCTAAAAAAAATTCTTTCCCCCCCCTGAACAGCCCAAGACGTAGAAGACGGAGTCGTTCCCGCAGCAGGAGCCGCTCTCGTTCCCGTTCCCGCAGCCGCTCTCGATACAGCCGCTCCAGGTCTCGCTCCTACAGCCGTTCCAAGTCCCGCTCTCCCCAGAGGAAGAAGCCCGCCGCCGCCTCCAGGTCACGCTCCAGATCCAGGAGCCGCACTCCTCCGTCCAACAGAGCCTCCAGGTCGAGATCTAAAAGCCCGCCGCCCAAATCGCCTGGAGAGAATGGAGACGGATCCCCATAGAACATCAACCACAGGGTGCGTATGGGGGGTGGAAATGACAATATTGCAACTAATGAATGTAATGATCAGATGCGTTGGTGAATTGTGAATTAACTATTATCTTTCTAACATTAGCTACATTGTCTTGCAATCAGGGTGGGAAATTGACTCCATCAAAATTTCCAGTACATATTTTGTGTGGTTGGTTTGTCTGCTGTTTTACCAACACATTGAGCATGCAATTCATGAACTGCCATGATCAGATTTCATTCTGCATGACAATAATTTGTTAATTTTCCAAATTTATTGATTCTACTGGCAAGTTTGTTGCAACTCGGTTAATTTCCTGCCCTGTTTGGATTTGGATTGCAGGTGGTTTTTGTTTCCATTCCTACAAATTGATATGCAAAAAAACAGTTTTGGATTTACTGTTTACATGTTCATACCAAGTGTAAGCAAGTAAAAAAAGAGAAACAAATCAGTACATGCTAAGTCTTTTTGACAAACGGTTGTGATAGTAAACCACATCTGGAATTTTCTCCTTCTAAGCTTGCGGAATCCTGTTTGCAAAAGTGGAGCTTGGAGTTTGAAGTACTGAGCTGAACTGAGGAAATATGAGCAGTTAGAAGGGGTGTGTGCTGCCCAGGGGTCGCCTGTTGCTGTTGAGGGTTTGCTATGATGGAGCAGGTTGGCGAGGCAGTCAGAATGGTGGGGTTTGGTGGTGAGGTACGTCTGTCTGCTCCACAGTGGCCTCCAGGTTAAGTCCCTGACAAGGGGCATGATGGTGGTTGTGCAAAAAACCAAGGTTTGTCCAAGTCTTAAGCCATGCAAATTACATTTTTTATTGCTCCCCTCCCATTGTGTCAAGAGCTCACTGTGTGCTGGAAAATCACCACCAGCCTATGTAAAAATGATGCCTTTTACACATTTTACATAGGCTGGTTCTCAACACACAGATCACACTGGGGAGTGATATGTCAGATTTCCATGTCCATCTCACAGTAGACAGATGGCATTTGTGTTCAATACCAGCGAAGTACCCCTTTATAGCCAAATGATGTAACATTGAGGTGTACTGTTTGGTGCTGTTTTTAATAGTGACTTGGAGGGTCACAAAATTTGGCATTGTAGACTTAATTTGGGAAATTAAAAAAAAAAAAATGGGGGGGAAAAAAATTCTGTCGTTGACAAATATTTCCTCTTGTAACCATTGCTTTGTTTGGACATTTTGCAGGTGAAGACGTCAGAACTTCAGGTCCCAGACTGCACAGAGAGGACCCCATCCGAGCAATGATTACCTAGTGTAAAAGGTTATTGTATCATCCTAGGAATGCCTCTGTTTATCTGGTGTTTATTTAGCCAACAAAGGCTCAGCTTTCATTATTATACTGTGATTAATTTCCTTTTCAAATGTTCATATAATATCTTCTGAGCTCTCCTCTCTGTGCACTTTGTAAAAGTGGCTACTTGACAGCCAATATCTTAATTTCTGGAGTATGACACATTGACAAGATCATGACATTGCTAAATTTTACCAGGTAATCCAGGCTGTATCGCATATTTCCATTCATTTTGTTTAAATTTAACTAAACATGCCACTTGTTTACTGGCTGCTTGGTGAGCTCATTTTTATTTCATTCTTCTAATCTTCCTCCCTGTATTGTTTTTGTGCATTAGGCGCAGTTGTGTAGCAGTTGAATTTTGCTGGTTAGCTGTTAAGGTGGCGTGTTGCTCTGCTGAGTGTGCTGATGTTTCCAGTATTCTCCAGAACGGTCCTGTGACTACCTTTGGGTATGGCTGCTCCTACCCTCTGTAGGAGGTACTTTTTCCATTCTGTCAAATTGGAGGTTAAAGATCTATATTTTTTAATTCTCACAAACAGTACATCTTATTTTATGTAACTTTTCTTTCCCCTGTGGTGTATTTTTGACCACTGTGAATGCGATTAAAGTTTTTGCATTTGTTTAAACTGGTCTCATGTTTTATTACTGACGTTTCAATTGTGACAAAGATATGTAATGGAGATTAAGAATAACATTTATTGTCAAAGATGTCATGTCCATGCTCACAAGCAGTAAACTTCACTGAACATGTAATCGAATAACTCAAGAATGAGCAATACAAGTCTTTCTGTACATTGCAGTGATGTAAATGAGTTTTCAATTAAATGAGTCCCGGGATGCAGGAATGGTCTTTTAGATGAGTCCCAGGTACATTTTATGAGTCACACTTCAACGACGTCAGTCATATTTTGCCTTTTTTTTTTTTTTTTAATTGCAGCATTTAATAATTCATTTTATATGGTGTGGTTACATTCATGTAGAGAACAGAAGAAATTATAACTAAAGCTAGCAAAATAAACAAACAGTGCAACCAGTGGATGCAGAGGTCGTTTTATTTCGTCCCTTAACTATAAATTGTTTTGGGATGCAAAATGCACCCTATTTTAATCTGCATTGTCTAAGCTTAGTTTGGACAGGTATAAGGGCTACAAATGTCACCTAAAAACCACGTGTATTGATAAACGGGGTGCCCAAATTTAACATTTTCTAAACTATTTACAGGCCTCTAGCAATGGTGAGGCTCTTAAACGTGTGCCCCAACAGAATTGACCATGTGGCACGATCAAATCAAAAAGCTAATCAGTAATCATGATGCACCATGTTCGCTCGTAGATCCATTCTTTCTCAGGTGACATCCTGTAAACATTAGCCCACTTGACCTGTTCTGGCCCTGGGACTTTTTTTTAATGAAACGTTATATCCAAACATTTTCCAAAACAAAATTCAGTTTATTATAAACTGTTAAGAATTCAAAAATATTACATGAATTTCATGATCATGACTGGGAACCCTGGATTTGGTGTATATTACACAGTAGCAAACAATTGCTGATCTACAAGTTAGTCTTTTACATTGCCAAACCTTTCACAACCCCCTCCACTCAGGCTATGTGAGGTTGAAAGTGGTTAAATATTTAACCAATGAAAAGTAGGGGGTAGTGACTACCCTAAGTAACCTTTGGAATTCTGGTTATTTTTCTCATGACCTGGCAGCAAAGTAATGGTTTGACAATTGACATACAAGGTTTGCATCCAACTGTAATATTCTGGTTGTCTTAAGTCCCAAGTGTGATTTTCATCATTTCAACAGAGTGGCTCCCTGGTAGTGTTGACCCAGCAAGCTGAGCTTTGTCTGCATGGAATGTTTCCAGTGGAATGTCCGTGCACTTTAAATTCCATCTGTGGAGCAACGCCTCGATGGACCAGTCAGCACTGAAACACAGACAACACATTGCAATTCAGGAATAAACCTCACTGCAGTCTCAGTTCCTGTAATGAACACTTTAAGACCTTACCTTCTTTCTTGGTATGTGGTCCAAAACTGGGCCTTGGGGTTTTTCCTCAGTAGGAAGGCAATGGTCACAAGAACATTTTCAAAGTCTGAAAAATGTAAGAGTTACCCATTCTCATGTGTGCACTGTGCATACCGCTATACAATATATATTGTTCCTGTTTTCAGAGAGTAAACAAATGGATAGCTGATCTGCAAGCTAATCAGCCATTTTCACTATTAAATATATGAATGCACATTATTGGTCATACAACGTTTCCATCCAACAGACCGTATGAATAATCCCATATGTCTGTCATTGGACACTGCATGTAAAATAGACCTTCTGGCTCGTAGAAGACATCGGAGCCCAGGATGACATCCAGGGCAGGGAGTTGAAGCAGATGTGGGGATATGTCCCCCCATGTCAGTCCCATCACGGTCACATCAGTGAGACAGTTGGCAGCACAGGAGCGCCTACAGTTGTCCAGACACACAGGAAGCTCGGCGCTGTCCGACAAAATGACCCGTGCCCCACACTTTGCAGCCACAACACCTGGTAGACTCACACCTGCACCCAGCTGGAAATAGTTTACAAAATATGTTCAATAAAGTCATTGCTAACTTTTGTCATCATCAGCACAACAGCACTGTTAATCAACCAGTTACGGGCTTAATGCACCAAAAATAGATGTACAAACACAGTGCATTGCAACACTCATTGTGAGCGTGTAGATTGTCAGAACACAATGCACGCACACACAAGACAATTGTCAAACAGTTTGGGAACCGCTGCATTCGCACACTAAAGCACAGTTGACCATTGATCATACAACAGTGAAGAAAGTAATGAATGCTTTGTAGCATACCTCCAGTACCGTCTTGCGCTGCAGGTCCTCTCTGTGTGTCCATACATACTGGGCCAGGACCACTGCACAAGGCCACACATACATACCGTACTGTGCATCAAGCACCTGAGGGTGAACATTATACACAGTCAAATCAGAAATTGATACTTTTCAACTATACATGAATGTATAACTACACAGTTGAACATGATCTAATTAAACAGTTCATGACAGACAGTGCAGCACATTTCCAGTGGTTTAATGATTTCTAGTTAATAACTAATGTATTAGGCTACTTGCATTTTTATTTCATGCACTTTATACTTTTGCTAGATTTCAGAGGGAGATGTACTTTTTACTCACTAGGGCTACATTGTAAAGGGGAGCAGAAAATGGTGTGTGGACTCTATTTATTCTTGATTTTTTTTTTTACAGGTTACGCTAGTAAAGCCTTTACCAGCTGCAGTATTGAAGTAATGGACAATAATCATAATCTATAATACCGGTAGTCCAATAACATCATATGAAATTTTCTGCACAGCGACTCCTTTTTACTTTTTCTACAGTATTCTCAAATACGTTTTACTTTGAAGATTTTGAATTCAGGACTTATAAGTATTTATTTATACTGATATGTTGGCTCTGATCCATAGCTTTAATGCAACAGGCATTAGGGCTATGGATCAGAGCTATAGCTCTGACCTAGCCCTGGTTCTTGACTCTCGTATTCATACGAGAGTCAAGGCGTAACTGCACCCTGTTTTTTGCGCTCGCTACATTTACAAATAATCCGTATATATAAACATTCGGATTACAAATATAAAGTACTCACAATTTGTCCCACGGGTGTTAGTTAGTTGCTGCTCCAGCGATTAGAATTGCTGCATCCCGCGTTGTTTAATAAAAAGCATTTTTATCTGAGCTGTTATTTTGCCATTGGCTTTCAACTACGCGCCCCTATCGGTCGGGAGTAGGGTGGCACTCGGTGTGTTCGATATAGGTACGCTGACCGCCATGCCAATACAGACTAATAGGCGAGTGCGCTCCCGGTGTGCAACTGTGGATTTCCCAAACGAACCCCGTTTAAAAAAAGTAGCCGGCGGCGGCTTTTTTTTGCTTGAGTTATTCTGAATTCGGGAACTTTAAGTACCTATACTTCCCGCTGCGAATATCTCCTGTGGCGCGGAAGCCGTTAAGTATTTTTACCGATTTGGTCGCTTTATTTCTTCTTGTTTGTTTACCGTTTATTGTACCGCCTCCCGGTGTGCGGTTGGCTTGTGCGGCTACGTCCCTGCCTCTGATCTGCTCTGTCATAGCTATAGCGCCACTAGCTAGCCAGATAGGCGGTACAATGAGGTGTCAATAAACAAGGAAGGAAGAGAAGAATCAAAGCGACCAAATCGGTCAAACAAAGATTAAAAATACTTAACGGCTTCCGCGCCACATGAGATATTCGCAGCGGCATGTATGGGTACTTATACTTCACATATTCAGAAACACTCACACGAAAACATTTCGTCAAAGAGCGCAGACAGGCCATAAACACGGTGTTTATGTTTTATGTAGTCTGCGTACCAGGTGGCACTGTACTGATGCAACAGGACGCAATGCTCTGTGTCGTCAAAAAGTCAGAAACTTCAGTAGCATTTGGGTTCTGCTTGGAGGGCTAAGCAGGACCCAATGCTACTGAAGTTTCTGACTTTTTGACGACACAGAGCATGGGGTCCTGTTCCAGCAGTACCATGCCACCTGGTACGCAGACATACATAAAACATAAACAACGTGTTTATGGCCTGTCTGCGCTCTTTGACAAAAAAATTTCGTGTGAGGGTTTCTGAATATGTGAAGTATAAGTAACCATACATACCGCTGCGAATATCTCCTGTGGCGCAGAAGCTGTTTTAAGTATTTTTAATCTATGTTTGACCGATTTGGAAGCTTGGATTCTTCTCTTCCTTCCTTGTTTATTGACACCTCATTGTACCGCCTATCTGGCTAGCTAGTGGCGTATAGCTATGACAGAGCAGATCAGAGGCACAAGCCAACCGCACACCGGGAGGCGGTACAATAAACGGTAAACAAACAAGAAGAATCAAAGCGACCAAATCGGTCAAACATAGATTAAAAATACTTAACGGCTTCCGCGCCACAGGAGATATTCGCAGCGGGATGTATAGGTACTTAAACTTTTAAAGTTCACGAATTCAGAATAACTCAAACAAAAAAAGGCCGTCAAACGCCGCAGATACTATCTTAGAGAGAATATTTATGTCCGCGTTCCAGAATTCCCATACGAAAATATAGTTATGAGCAGCGACCCTACATAAAACTCATCAAAATTTCAGAAAAGCTTTATGGAGGGTCCCGAAAGGGGCTAAGTTACGTCATGACTGTCATGATAATCATCATGGCAGTCATGTATCAGGGCGATCAGGGCTAGCTCTGACCAGAGTGTAGAGAGTGGCGTTGAATAACTTGACTCCCATTGTAACAATGGAATGCGGAAGTGCTCATTCTATCTCATTGGGATAGTTACTATATTACTCTGGTTCTGACTACAAGCACCCTTAGAGTATACTCTAAGCAAGCACCACTGCATGGTTAAAATATATATTCCATAGTAGAACGGTGTCGCTGCCTAAAAGTAACAGATCTACATGCTATCAAAGCGTGGCCTAGCTCTGGTCCATAGCCTTCTACTGCAGGGCAGAATCGAAGCAGTAGAAGGCTATGGACCAGAGCTAAGCGTGGCCATGCAATGTGTTGATAACTTGTAGATCTATTCTATTTAATCAGTTTACAAGACAAACGGACAACAAACCTCGGGTATATGGACTGTGAGTGAGTTCAGGGTGTCCCCTTTGTTGTCTTCAAACGTGAATGTTTTTTCTGCTGTCAGACTCATATCTGCTTCAGTTCCACTGTGCTCCATGCTTGGCCATTTTACTTGTGATTAGATTATTTCTCAAATAATTTTACGATTACAATACAACCCACCATACTGCCATGTTTGACATTTTACTAGCGTCACCAACCAATGTTATAATTCTTTCACGCAGCAACTGTGGAAAGGGGTTTCTATTTACTGTTCAGTGCTCAGATCCGGTGTAGAGCCCACCTAGTGTATCTGGTCATTTCCACATACACATACTTGCAAACTGAAATAACCATTTCCACACCGGATCTGCAATATGCAAAGCGAATTGATCCCAGTCAGAGAGAAAGGCGGGAAGGTGCCGACCCAATAAGGGCCCAGAGTAATGTAAGGGTCTTCCCTCCCACACCCCGCAACCAATGAGCTCTCCGTGTGTGCAACAGGGGCTAGCTTGACCATTGGGGGCGGGTTGGATGGTTGCAGTCGCATTGTTGTCGTCTCACCAAACTAGCTCCTCCCGAAACTACACTTTCACTTAGCACTGCAGACAGCTTCACAACGTCTCTATATCAAAACATAAAACCGAATACATTCATGAATAAATACTACTCTACTTGGTTCATTGAATAACCTTTTGAAGCTGTTACAACCAGCTGACGTTAGCCTCTTGTTAGAACAACAACAACGCAGCTAGCCGGCTAGCCAGCCGGGCAAATGCATTTCCCCGTCCACCGAAGTAGATAGCTAAGCTAACAGCTAAGATAGCAGCATTCGTAACGTTGTTATTGTCGTTGTTTGGGTTTTCATGTGAAACATGAACCACAAGAGCAAGAAGCGGATCAAAGAGGCCAAGCGGAGCGCAAGACCCGAGCTGAAGGACTCGCTAGACTGGATCAAACACGACTACTGTGACACTTTCGACCTGTCACTCCGCACTGTGAAGGTACGAGTACTGTCACTGTCACACGTTATGCTAACGTTAGCCTAGCCAGCCTCCTAGCCTCGCACGTTGAGTTGAGTGCAGCTGGGCACGTAGGCAGCACCGATAGTGACACCCTCTTTTAGGTAGCCCAGGCTATTTAAGACTAATTATAATATTCTGTAATGCTTTCATACTTGATGATATTACAGGGCTAACTTGATATGCATGATCAAATAAACAGATACATGTCTGCTTGTATATTACTGTTGCATTGTAAGTAACTGAAATGTATTATTTTGATGAGGAGTTACCAAACTTCCATTCTAAGTTATGGGCTAGCTAGCTTGGTAATTTGCCAAACTGGACTATCTATCTACCTGTCGTCCTGCCATGCATGACAGTGCTGTTTTTTATTACCACATTTTTTACTCGTGAATGTGAAATGAGAATGTGTATAATCTGCCTTTTAGGGGTTGGGTCAGTTTACTTTGAAGTGTAGGCTAGTTACTAATTAAATGTTTAATCAAACTTCCTTGACAATTACAATGTAGTTACACGTTTTTCAGAATGTAATCTGGTCTGATTATTATATATTATTATTTTTCATAATCTGACCTGAAGTCAGTTGCTACTAACCCTGTTGTATCCATCTTTTGTATAGCAGATGTTTTTAATGCTAATCAAAAAAAGCTCTAGATCTAGATTCAGACAAATATGCGATCTGATTTCTAAATTTGAGCAAACATTTGAGCACTAGTTGGCTGTCCAATTCATTTTATTACTATTATGTTTTTGTAGCCCCTTTCGGAACTCTCGGTTACTTTTCTGAATTTTGGACGGCGGTACCCTAGGGTCCCTCGTAGCTTATTCCACCCATAGGACACAGATTTACCCACTGTCTGTAACTAGGACGTGCAGCTAGCCAGTCTCGGTGCGGTAGGCGGTACAATGGGAAGTCAAGGAAGAGAGAGGAGGGAGAAGTTCAGCGAAGCAAAACTTCTAAAAAAGACAACGGCACTTAATGCCGTCTCGCACACGTTTCAGTTGTCTCCTAAAGCTGTTGTATGCATCTTTGAAACATCTCACCAACACTCAAGCAACCGCACGGGTCTCCGTGAACAGACAGTGGGTAAATCTGCGTCCTATGTAGGGTAGAATAAGCTACGAGGGACCCTAGGGTACCGCCGTCCAAAATTCAGAATAGGTAACCGAGGGTACCGAAAGGGGCTAATGTTTTTGCTGAGGTATAAGTCAATCACTTTCATGTTGTCTGTTTAAAACCACAGTAGTTGGCTCCAGTTGCCACATTTTGAATGTAGTAATGTTCAGGAACTACAGACTAAAGACAATAAATATTTTCATGGAAAAAAATGAGAATCGTGATCTCAATTATTGTGGGGAAATTCACATTTGAGCAATAATTCTTTGTGCATGTTTTATAGGACAATACCGGTGAGATAAGAGGAGATGATTTGGGTAAATTGTGTTGTCTTTAAATTGTTGCAACATATAATTAAATTTAAATAATGTAACAAACTTTGAAATATCTCCATACTGTTTCATGTCTATCATATTTGAGAGTTTGATATATTTTCCAAATGTAGTTAATGCATCAACTGCTTTTGGTCATTTAGACTTTATTGTAGACAGATCAACACGTTTGAAGTCAACGGCACATCTCAATAATTTGGTTCCTAAAAATGTTTTCCAGGATAAGAATTCAGTTTCCACCACAAAATTGGCATAGTTTGAATAAGTGTAAACCATTGATACTAGTAGTAGCACAATAATTCTTTACATAATCCAATAGTTATTTTTTGAGGTGTTCGAGCCGATTAATTTAGGCTGCATTAGGGCCTGTTTCTACTTTGAGGTGAGGCTAAGACTAACCTTTGTCTTGTTGCTCAATACAAGAATGCTTCTTTCAGAGCAACACGCCTGTGTGCTTGTACTTTTTGGCGAGCTGGTGTCTACACAACGTGGCTCACAACGTGTCACTCACAGTTTGAGGTGTTGTGAACTTGTAGTTGTAGATCAGCTATATTCTGCATAGGACACCATTGTATTATTGTATGTCAGAGTATGAATCGGGCCTAAATCTATTCTGTGTTGTTAGGACAATGTGGAACGTGCCGACTCATTGCGTCTCACCCCCGAGGAGTTCATCGAACGCTTCGAGAAGCCCTACAAGCCCGTCGTGCTCCTCAACTGCCAGGAGAGCTGGCCGGCCCGCGAAAAATGGACGATGGAACGCCTCAAGCGCAAGTACCGCAACCAGAAGTTCAAGTGCGGGGAGGACAACGACGGGTACTCTGTGAAGATGAAGATGAAGTACTACATGGAGTACCTGGAGGCGACGCGGGACGACAGTCCGCTCTACATCTTTGACAGTAGCTACGGCGAGCACGCCAAGCGACGCAAGCTGCTGGACGACTACATGGTGCCCCTGTTCTTCAGAGACGATCTGTTCCAGTTCGCCGGGGAGAAGCGCAGGCCCCCTTACAGGTCAAAGACACTCCTGTGTAACTATGGCTACATAACAGCTGTTCCTGATGATACATGCGGTTAGAGCTGGACAGCAGGGTGTAAAAAAGAAAAGTGAAGTGAGGGGCGCTCTTATCTTCGTTTAGGACAAAAATAGCCGATATCACGTAAATTCTCCATTGTCAATGGGAATTTAATGTTTGTGTAAGACAAAAATCTACACTAGCTGAATATAGGAGGGGCTAGCACCCCTCAAAAAGTGGTATCATGTTTCAAAATTGTTTTGGTTTTTTCCAAACCCCCTAAATGACTTGAACCCTGTTCCCCTATTCTGGGGTGAACATTCAGTGGAAATTGCTGATTTTAAAAGCTTACAACATGTTGCCTATTTTCAGCAAAGATATTTGGTCTAGAGGGAAATAGTTACTATACATAATATAATGTATGTATAATACAATAATAGGCTCTGTGTGTGACTGTTGTTACCTTTTCCAGAAGCTGGCCTTCCTGAGTTGGTGTTGGCTAGACCTCACTCTCGCAGTAACTAACTAACTAGTCTCTCATAGCTTCATTTGATTGGCTCAGCAGCAGCAGGATTTGAACCAGAAACTTGTATGCATGTATTGTGTGCTTCCAGTTAGAATCTGCTGCTGAGCCAATCAAATAAAGCTATTTTGAAACTGTCCACGAAAAGGAAACTGCGGTCATGCACAGGGCCTATACGGCAGTAGTCGAGGAGGTAGATCGGCCACTTGGAAGTCAGGAGGTTCCATGTGTGGTCCCTGGGTTAGTGTCAAAGTGTCCTTGAGCAAGACACTGAACCCCTAACTGCTCCTGATGAGCAGGTTGGTGCCTTGCATGGTTTCCTCTGCCGTCGGTGCGTGAGTGTGTGCTTGAATGGGTGAATGCAATGCACATTGTAAAGCGGTTTGTATATAAAGGCACTACATAAATTCACCATTTACGCTTTACCATTTTTACTAGCAGCCCTAGTACAGAGCCCTGTGGGATCCCGTTAAGCTAAGTATATGGGGTTCATTCATGTGTTTAATTGCAACATTGATCCTTCTTGTTTCATATATTTTAGGCCACGGCGTTGACCTATGGCTTGCACATGTATTTTTAAGTGCAATATCTCCCCTGACCAATTGGGGATTGCCTCTTCGCAGCGGGAGACATGGGGTTGAATGCCTTCGTCAATTTGAATAATTCTAATTTGTATATTAGAACCGGTCACTTTTATTAAACAGTTGAGTCTGACATTGTGTTACTGTGCTTGTGTGTTTCTAATGCAGATGGTTTGTGATGGGCCCGGCTCGCTCTGGGACGGGCATCCACATCGACCCGCTGGGCACGAGTGCCTGGAATGCCTTGGTGCAGGGCCACAAGCGCTGGTGTCTGTTCCCCACCCACACGCCCCGGGAGCTGATCAAGGTGACCCGGGATGACGGGGGCAACCAGCAGGATGAGGCCATCACCTGGTTCAACGTGGTGTACCCGCGCACGCAGCAGCCCACCTGGCCCGCAGAGTTCAAACCCATGGAGATCCTCCAGAGAGCCGGGGAGACAGTCTTTGTCCCTGGTTAGTCATTTTTACAACTCGCAAACTCATTGCATCAGCATAGCGTATTTTTAAAAATATTCGCCTATAATGACCATGCCCAAAAGCCAAAAATCGAGAACCCAGGTTGAAAGTGTTTATTTTGTCGCATTCCTAAGCCAATAATTTGATGACCACATCTCTATGCTCCCTATACTCCTTATGGAGACACAGAGGATACTCTTTGTGTCTCCATAGGGAATCACTGCTGGTCATCCATGGGGTGAGTAATCGATATCTCCATCCATGGTAGTAATCGATGGAGAAAAAAAAAGTAATTTTGGAGGTGAACTATCTCTTTAAGCCACATGTTTGTGCATCAACTGTCAAAGACAGACCAAAATGTATGGGGCAGGTTTCTTTTCCATAAACATTGACAATACTGCAGCATGGCATGCCACTGTTTAGACCACCGCCAGGAGTGTGACTGGTACTTCAGAGCTTCATGACAACACGGTGTGATGGCGATGCATGTGACCTAGATTCTTTAAATTCTCCCTGGCTGTAAGATGGCAACTAGATTGGATTAAACGCTCAACTGTTTTTGGCACAAGGCCCAGGGGTTGAGCCTCTCTTTTGTTGCTCTGGTGGATGATGGCAGCTGTGACAAAACCGCACAGAGCCGCACAGAACTGAACTCACTGCTTTGTAGCCCGGCCCTGTCCATCTGGGGGCCTTAACCTTTAATCACTTAAACGTGAAAATCCTAAAAATCTACTACCCCCCCACCCCCCCAAAAAAAAATCAATTGCCCCTGAGAACCAGTGGCCTTGAGAACCAGTGCTGTAGGTGATGACAAATATGTTGTAGGTTGCAAATGTACCTCCACACCATAAACCCAATGATCAGCATTGTAATAATACTAATCTATATTTGCTGATGGCTATGATCGACATTTCTTTCATGGCTTTCATGACATTAATGAATGATGACTATCTGCTTGTTCAGGTGGCTGGTGGCACGTGGTGCTCAACCTGGACACGACTATCGCCATCACCCAGAACTTTGCCAGCACCACCAACTTCCCCATCGTGTGGCACAAGACCGTCCGGGGCCGACCCAAGCTGTCCAGAAAATGGTATCGGTAGGTGTCAACAGACAGTCTTTATGAAACCCCATAGTAAGGGTTTGGTTGGTTTGAAACCCCAGGCTTTCAGAGAGATTAAGGTTGAATTATTACATTATAATACCTATTGGGTTGTCATTATGTGACACATTGTGAGCTTGGTACATCTGCTATTTTTGGATGTGGGAGGTTAAAACACATTAATTGCGATAAATTATTTATGCGTTTCTGTCTTGAAAATTATGAGTAAAAATGGCACGGCAGATATCACGGCAGATATCACAAATAATATAATAGAGTAACTTTATACTTTATATGAATAGTGGAAATAGCTGATCTACAAGCTCAAAGCGCATCACACTGATGCGTTTAGAGCTTGTAGATTGATTTTGTACTATATTTGAAAACATGAACATTTTACAACATGAAGACTATTATGACGACTGCCGATTATTATATAATTAAAGTAAGGCTGTCAAAATTCACTGATCATTCACAACTAACTAACTCTAGACATCGGTCTCCATCCATCCATCTTCAACCGCTTATCCGTAGTAGGGTCGCGGGGGCAACAGCTCCACCAGAGTGTTCCAGACTTCCCTCTCCAGAGCAACATTAGTGACTTCCTCCTGCAGGAGGAAGTCACTAATGTTCTAAGTCACTAATGTTCAGTCTACATGGCCAAAAGCCAGTGTTAATTTAACTCAAAGTGTAGGCTAGGCCTACAAATGCTCACATCATATACTAAATGCATTAGAAAACAAAAACATTAAAAAAACAAATGTATATCCGCTTTCTGTCATTTATATTTCTATTTCCACAATATACAGTAAAACATGGCATATTTTGGACATAGTTTGAATGGTGATTAATCATGATTAATTAATTTTGAAGCTGTGATCAATCTGTTTAAAATGTTAATCATTTGACAGCCCTAAATTAAAGATTAGGACGATTATCTAAAAAATAACAGCAATTATCTCAAATAAATGCAACTATTGATTATGTTATAATTTACGTTGTTCCCTGTAATTCTCCCAGCATTCTGAAGACAGAGAGGCCTGACCTGGCCGTGCTGGCTGACAAAGTGGACCTGCAGGAATCCACCGGCATTGCATCCGACAGCTCCAGTGACTCTTCATCATCCTCTTCATCCAGCTCGTCAGACTCTGACTCGGATGTATGTACACACACGCACACTCCGTCTCACTCAAACGTGCACACACACACACACACACACACGCTCGTAGTGAGATATTGACACCTTCAAGCAGACACCCTTCCGTTTTATGTTGTTTAAGATCTTATATCCTCCTGATCTGTACCGAAAATAGCCGAGCTCATAGCTGCTATTTCCGTACTGTCTCAGTCTCTTCATACTGTCTCTTATTGGCATACAGCAAAGTATATATTGTAGTCGGTCTTAAGCGGTTAAAAAGTAACGCATTTGGTGTGATATCTTTCACATAATATGCCGGTAAAAAAAGAATAGCAGCAAGCAAAGCTACAGAGCGCTCCCAAGTTCCAACCAAGACTGCAGACACAGCAAAATGATCAAGGTTGCTACGTTACTCTGCGATAGCAGCGTTATAATGATGCTCTACTTCATTAACACCCCAATCACCGTCATTTCAATTAGTAACACCCAGAGTGCAGGACGAAGTTTTATCCAAAAGACGAAGATTATTGATATCACAACCGATCACATCGCTCCACGGCCTAGGAGCGCCTGTTGCGCAATACTCGAAGTTGCGTAACAGTGGGACGTCATCGAAAATATTCCGTTAAGAACTCTTGATCTAAATCATCCCGTCCAATTATAAGAAAGGATCATGTGTTAGACGGCCCACGCGGTCCCGTCGTGTTGGATTTAATCATACCTCCCGTTGTTGTTGATCGGCTCTAGTGTTTTGGCTACATTTAGCTGCTACATCCACATCCGGGATAACATCCGGTCCGTCGGTAAAAGTGCTCCACTGCTATAAATCGCTGGGCGCTATGATTTAATGGATTAAATAACTCCGGGCAATTGGAGTGTTAACATACATGCTAGTCCTCCCTGTGTTGTCTGAACTGCTGTTCATTTTTGATTGCACAAAGGTCGTTCAACCATTCCTCTAGAGAATAAGTTTAAATAACGTTAGTGTTTTTTGTTGGTTTTTGTTTTATTCAGTCGAGGCTAATAAATTTAGCATTATGTAACCTATGTTCCATGTGGCAGCCGACATGTGCTTGGCATGTTGCCTCAGGGCCAATCAAATAGCGGAGGTCTCCTGTATTGAGTTCCCTGACTCAGCCTATCTTTCCTGAGTGTAAATGCTTTTGGCATTTCCACTTGACCTCCTTGGCCGTCAAACCTCCTCCCACTGTACCGTACTGTACTGTAAGTTAGATACCAGGCTGGCTCCGGTCCCGTTGAGTTTAATGTCATTACAGCGACAGGTGGAACTGGGCACAGTGTGACACAATGGACCCTTGACCCATGGCCCATATAGGCCTCGTCGAGTGGTGGCTTCAGCATCGTCATATAGAGCAGTGATTATCTAATTAAAAATAAGAATATATATATATTATATATATATACATATATATATATAAGAAATTAAGAATATATATATCAAAGACTCCCAGTTTGATATTGTTGGGCAGAAATGTTGTATCAACATATTTCACCGGTTTGTTTTTCCCTCGTAAATTAATGTCCCACTTTGTTGTGTAACAGTGTCATACAAAAGTAGTAGGTACATAGATTAGGCCTGTCACAATAATTTCATAATCGCCTAATCGCAATTATTTTGTTAATCGCAATTATTGTTGCATAATCATCAATCATCATTTTTCAAAAATCGCTGAAATCGCAGATCTACAAGCTTACAACATGTTTTTTGCAATTGTCTACGGACCCCCATTCTTAACTCTCAGAGTGACAGACCCGTAAGGGTCCACTTGGATCCAAAACTACTAAATCATTTAGCTGGGGAACCCCAGCTAATCGAGGGACACCTGGGGGCCCCAATATAGAGAATACAATGTCCCGCTAGCTGTAGATTCATGTGAACAGCTGCCTCTGTCTTCAGCAGGAGCTGTCAGCAGGGACATTAGATCTGTATGTAAGCCCTGGACACAGCTGCTGAGAAGAACACCATAAACACGTGTCACATTCTATATCGTTGCTGCTGTCAGGGCAGAAACTTCTTATCTCCGTATTTTTACTTTTTGTGTTCTTTTCCCCCCATAAATGAACGCCCTACTTGAACATGCTACAGCTTCGACACAAAAGCATCAACATTGAGCAGATGCGCAAGCTTGAAACGTGGTGTGAAGTGATGCGTTTTGAGCTTGTAGATCTGCTACTTTTGCTATTTTTTGGAATCTGAATCCTGAAAAGTAACTGTTTTGGAGTGACATGAGGTTTCCACCCGACAGAGAGGATATGTTAGTACCCATGATAAGGCTGTCCCTGAACATTCAGGGTTCGAATGTTCGCTCGTTAGGGTTGGCACTCAAATCTTAATTTATGGCCTTGAACCATTCGTTTTTAATTTTTATTAATCCCAGAGGGGACTATTCAATTGTCATTGCAATTCCTTATGTCCCTACATGATTTTGGGTGGTGAAGTGACAATTTAAGGACTTTTATAATCGAAAAGAAAAAGACCATTAAGGTGGTTGCACACTGGGCGCGTTTTTCAGAAAAACCGATGGAGAAACGCCACTAAAAATCAGAAAAACGCGCTCGGTGTGTGGGGACCTTTACAGTATCAAAAGTAATCACCAAACTATACTATATAAACTGGTCAAACTTTGCCAAATTTAAGACGCAAAGATTGTGAAAATATGTGACCTACCCACCTCATCCTTCTGCAGGCGGAGTCGGGAGGCTCGGAGGGAGACGCCATGTCGTCGCACCACAGGAAGAAGCGACGGACGTGCAGCGCCGCAGCAAACGGGGACGCCATCACCGCGCAGGACGACTGTGTCAGCAAGGAGCGCAGCTCCTCGCGCTGATCCACTCCACCACCGCTCCTCCGCTCCCCTCCATGATGTCCATGGGAGACTCCGATGACTTAACAACCAGGGTTTTCATTTGTATTTATTTTGGTTTCTCCTATACCGCCGTCCCCCCTCCTCTTCCTCTAGTTGTTGTTGGTGTTGTGCCACGGAGGCACTGCTACTGCTCTGTCTGTTAGATCTGTAAGACCACCGGTGCTGCCGTCGGACAGATGGACAGATGATCAGGACAGAACTTCTGAAGAAGACAATGGTCTGGGGTGGGATCGATCGAGGGTTCTGTTCTGTAGAGCTGCCGCCACTGTGCATCCCGCGCAGACAAAATTGCTTCTGCCGCTGTCGCTTTGGCCTGTCTTTGCCTTATCGGGCGCCACTGGTAGGGTTTCATTGTCTTAAAATCCTGCGTTGGGCTGTGATTTGTGCGCAGTAGAGAGGCACAAATAGATTTTGAAAATATCTACAAACTCACCTAGATTATATATTTCCGACGCAGAGATTCGGTGTAAAGGGGGAGGGGGGTTGGGGGGTGGCTGGGAGCTAAGCACAGACCCCTGGGGGACCCCAGTCAAGGGGGGCGTAACCTCTCAGTACTTAAATGTATTGAATGTGGCGCGTTGTAATAGATTGACTACCGCCATTCGACAAAGTATCAATCAATGGTTAGTGACTTTGGAGTGTTTTCTGCCGTTGGTAGAGAGATTGGAACGTATTAGGGCTTAACATGCAGAGTCCCAATTTAAATACTGTCCCACAGGGTTACAGGTTAGTGGTATTAACACGCTGCCTCTTTTCTTTTTATCATAGATGGTGAAAGAGAAGTCTGCATCAGTCACTTATATTTCCTACTTCCAGACAACCTTTTTGATAACGTTTATGCTTGAATTCTGCACTCCTGGAGTCATGTCGTGTCACGTTAAGTCGGTTAAGCCTTAATCAAATTAAGCAGTTAACGGTTGTCCGCAGACAGACAATTGGCAAAAACAATTTAAAAAATAAATAACCCCAAAACATATTAATTGTGACATTAATTCATATCGTACGTATATTTATTTTTGTCCAAGCGTTCACTCTTCTTGTAGGTATAGGATATTTATTCCACTTGACGATGGGATAACAACATGAACGAAGGGAGTAAAAATGGCAGAAGTAATCCTTAACAGTAGTTTTTTTATACAGTTAGTTGTTCTCAGGTGCCAGAGTGTTAATGTCTACTACTTAAATTTAACAGCAACCAATATCTGCCACTAGTTTTCTTTTCTTTTTTCTTCTTTTTTTGTATTCTGCCTGGCTAATCACACTTGTGGTAATGATATTAAAACAATAAATTATATATTTAGAATGCTGTTGTTCATATAGTAGCATTTATAAGTAAAACACAAACAAAAAAAAGAAAACTGTGCCATATGCTGCTATGTTGAGATGGACTACAGGATGTTGTTCTTGTGAGGTAGTCTTTCTGAGTCTGAATCGCATTGTCTTTTTTTTATATATACTTTTAAATTCCAATCGGTCTATGTGAAAGTTGATTCTCCAGCAAAAACACTAGAGGGCACTACAACTCAATTAAATGCACTGCGGGATTGTAGCTTGTTGGATGGATGCAGTGAGTGGGTTATTATGCCTAGCTTTAAAAGTCCATTTACATATGTTGTTTTAGAGCAGGTCAAGGGCCAAGTGAGCAAAGTGTAATGGCATTCATTCAGGTTCTACGTCGTCTTGTAAACTAACATCTTGTTTCTCGCAATGAGCATGTGTGAGTTATGTAACATTATGTGACAAACAAGGCTCAGTCCGAGCTTGTTCCAAGGTTCTATTTCTCACTTCCTTCTTTCAAGCCACAGAGTACTGTGCAGTCAACACAGATCCCACTTGGGCCCACCCACTGTTTATTTTTGGGGCGTTGAACATGGCGTCAAGTGAATAATGGTTTTGTGCTTTAAAGCAAGAGACTCCATCATCTAAACAATGAATCACTGTAATCAGAATCCACAGTACATTTTTAATCTGTTAAGGAAAAAACAAAACAAAAAAAGTGCCTATTAAGTACCACATGACTGAGGTTTTTGGTTTGCCCCTGAGAGGTGTGTGGTTTGGGTGTGACCGGCTGGCTGCGTTCTCTCCCTCTGAGCTGACTACATGTAAAAAGCATTTAGCACTATTATTGTGGTCCCTGGGCTCGCTCACACACAGTGCCTTCAATGTGGCTTCTGTCCTAGCAGGAGGCTTTTCTCCTTCATGTCTTAAGCCTGATATGAGCTAAGCCTGATTTAAACCTAGTTGCGTGCCCATGCTGTGCAGTGAAAATAGAAGATCTACAAGCTCTCAACACGTAAGCTTGTAAATCGGCTATTTGCACTTGACTAGGTAAAACCCAGGCTTTGTACTTGGCTGCATGCCAGTGTCGCACACCAGAAGTAGCTAACATTCCGGCTATTTTCAGTGCACAACGAAGTATATGAAGTCATTTATGGAATCCTTTAATTCACTGTCCTCGCCTCCGCCCAACAAGCATTGTAGCTGGTCTGAGATGAGAAACAAAATTAGTGAAAATAGGCTAGCTGATCTACAAGTTCACGATGTGGCACTTTGTGAGCTTGTAGATTGGCTATTTTCACTATTTTAAAATGATGATGATAAAGGAATGGTTTTGGACATACAGGGTTTCCACCTGACATTAATGATGTCACAGGATGGATGGTCAGTGTTGATGGAATGAGCGAGAGAGAGAGCGGGAACACTGACACCTTCACCTTATGGAAATCAAGAGCAAAGTGAATAAAGTTTGTTGAGTTAAATAAAGTTGTTTTTCTATGTATCAAAGTGTGTTTCTCTTGCTTCACATCAAAATGATGGTTTCATACATTTTCCTTTCTTCAAGTTCATTGTTTTTATAGAGTATAGTCATACCACATTTGGGTTTTAAGATAAGTTAGTTACTGTTGTATTCTGTTATGAAAAAAGAAAAACTTAATTTGAATGACTCAAATTACTCTTGAGTGCAAATGGATCCAAATGTAATTACAAACCTTCAATTGTCCATTTTATATTACATTTGGTTAAATTACAAGGCTTTTCAGGTGGATTATCCTGGACAGGAATAGTTATATAAGTGAAATTGAAGCGATGGCACTAAGAAATTAGCTGGATACTGGATAAATGGGTACTCTCCTAATTGGCTGAAATTGTGTCACCTACCTGAACACATTTTCTGTTTATTAAAGAGAGAGAGCCATGCCATGTTACTGAACAAACGTAACACTATAGCAATGATTAGCCTACAGAATATAGTGCTTTAACCTTAACAAGAAACATTGTTTTGACCAAAAAATACCACTTACCCTATCTTTAATTGACATAGTCATATTATCGTTAATTGACATAATAAGAAATACACTGTCCAGATGAACTGCATAGCATCATAGATAGAATATATCCACCGGCACTAGGCAGAGAGGACACTACAGTGTGCAGGCAGATCAGGAGGGAGTCATTGTCAACTCTGCCACCAAATTAAAAGCACAGAAATTGGTTTGTTTGCTGTAGTCAGAATGGATAATGAATTAATAAATAGTATAGAACAGGTAACTCATTTGATTATTTGGGAATGCCTAGTATCTTAGAAATCAGAGATAGTGCTAGCCTAGTACTCAACTATGTATCCCACCCCATACACACACATAGTAGGATACAGTACTGCAGCAGTGCAAGTATACAAATACCAACTTGAATTTACACACACACACACACACACACACACACACACACACACACACACACACACACACACACACACACACACACTCACACAGTCACACACACACACACACACACACACACACACACACACACACACACACACACACACACACACACACACACACACACACACACACACACACACACACACTCACTCACTCACTCACTCACTCACTCACTCACAGCTCACTCTCTCTATCTCTCTTTCTCACAGTTAACAGTCTTTGTATGAGTTGTGCTTGAAATGTATCAATCAATCAAACTATATATTGCATTATACTGCATTGTTACGGCATTATTACACTTAACTTAATGTTTTATTTGATTTGATTTCTGAGAGTACAAGAATGTGCTGCTTAAATATTCTGGCACGTGACATTAAACATTGAACCTTGAACTTTTTTAAATATACGTAGGCCTACATTATGCCAGTGGTCCTCAAACGTTTTCGTGCCAAGGACCCCTTCACTGCATTTGAAGACAGCGTGCGGGAGTCCCTTCTTTTTCATTATGTCAAGGACCCCCCAAATTAACATTTGGTCACAGACCCCCTTCTTAAAATGTGTGGTTTACAGAAAGCCACATGATTTGTGATTAAAGTGTTTAATTATGTCATGGAAATAGCAGATTTATTATTAAACACATGTTTGATTCATGCAATTAACTAATTTGGCTAGGGACCCCCTGGAACCCCCTCAATTAGACTTTTAATTTGTAGACATGGACAGGAAGTGCTGTGTCCTTAAACCTCAGTGTGCATTACTTGATGCTCCGTGCCGCAGCCTGGCCGCAGCCTGGCCGCAGCAGTTATTTGCAGTGTTGCCAAGTTTGCTTATTATAAGCTGATTTGGGCTTGTGTTCCTGTAAAGTTGCTTGCAAATATATCATTTGGTTTGATTGATTGATTGATTGATTGTTTGATTGATTGATTGATTGACATTTTTATTTAAAAGTTTGTAGAATGGGTACAGTTCAAACGAAAGTACAGGTCCATTTTCAATTCATCAGAACATTTAAAGACGTACAAATATACACTTCAATTTATATACAAATCATCAGTTAAAAATGGAAAAAACATGTACAGTATGAAAAAGATAAAGGGGGGGGGGGGGGGGGGGACTTTGACTTTTTTACAGGGGCAGCAGCCTCCCGTAGGTGCTCTTTGAGAGTGGATTTGAAGGAGAAATTAGAACCCGGCAAGTTGGCAACTACCGCCCTATTTCTATTCTAAGCTCCATCTCGAAAGTGAAAAAACAGGTTGAAAAGTATCTTGCCACTAATAAATTAATGTACGAGTTCCAATCTGGTTTCAGAACATCCCACTCCACTGACACATGCCTCCTCTATTTGAGCGACCACATCAAACACGAGGTGGATGCTGGCAAATACTGCAGCATGGTCATGCTGGACCTCCAAAAGGCTTTTGACACCGTGAACCACTCCATACTGGTTAACAAGCTATAAAAGCTATTGGTAGCACATCAGTGAGCTGGATGCAATCCTACCTGGAGTGGAGAGAACAGATGGTGGAGGTCAATGGAACACTGTCTCCCCCCCTCCCAGTGAGCTGTGGCGTTCCACAAGGAAGCATACTAGGGCCTTTACTGTTCCTAATATATGTAAACGACATGACATCAGCTTGATGTATAGCAGATAATAAACTATCCTTACACCTGGGAAAAACTGAATCCATTCTCTTCGGATCAAATAGTAATATCAGCAAGGCAGATGGCTTCTTGGTTAGAGTGGGTGACAATATTATCACACGAAAAGATGAAATTACCTACCTAGGTTCTATCCACCAACTTAATCAAAAAAGTCAATCAAAGAACAAGATTCCTTTACAGGATCTCCTCACTGGTCAACAAAAACACCTTGAAGACCTTAACAGGAGCCCTCGTACAAGGTTTATTTGACTATGCATGCACCTCAGGTACCACAGCACCTCAAAGGCACTTAAAACGAGGCTCCAGATTTCCCAAAACAAACTGGTCAGGCTCCTACTTGGCCTCACCCCCCGAACCCACCTCACCTCTGCCCACTTTGACAGGCTGGAATGGCTTAGGGTCTACGACAGAGTACAGCATCTTGCAATGGGTCTGGTCCACACGATTCGATACACCACCAAGATACCCTGTCTAAATACTTCCTTAATGTTAACGAAGTCCACACCCACAACACCAGAGGGAGTGCAACAAACCATGTACAACCCAGATTCGGCACAAACAAGGGACTAAATTATTTTCCGTCCTATGCCACCAAAATGTCGAACGCCCTACCAACAGTCATTAAGACATGTTAATCCCTTGACTCGTTCAAAACTGCTCTCAAAGGGCACCTACGGACGGCTGCAATTCAAAACTGGCCCCCGTAAAATATGAATCCCCCCCCCACTTCCCCTCACTGTATATGTTTCTTTTCCCTTTTTGCTTCCTTTATGATGAATTCCTGTTCTGTTCTTTGGCTATATAGAAGTGCCTATTTGTACGTCTCTAAATGTTTTGATGAATTGAACATGGTGGACCCTCTTGTAAACAAGTGTAATGCTTAATTGGGTCTTCCACTCACAGTTAACAGTCTTTGTATTGAGTTTGTGCTTGAAATGTAGGCCTACTGCCATTCTGCAAACTGTTAATACATATTTCAATCAATCAAAGTCTAGGGATTCACATTTTTTTTTTAAATGTTATGTTTTTTTGTTAGGGATTCACAGGGATTTTTAAATAGCTGTTGGTAGGGTGTTCCACATTTTAGTGGCATAGGAGCTAAATTAATTTAAACGCTTGTTTGAATTCATGGTGGGTATTTTTTGTTTTGGGGTGCTTGTTTCTAAAGTCAAGCGTAGTTGCTTATTTGACCATTCATACTAGGGAGGCTATTATTCCAAATGTTTTACTATTTATTCATTTATTTCTCTCTTTCTTTTGGGGGAAAATAGCCTACATATAGCCTGCATGGAGTTCAGGTGTAAACCGCTTCTTTCTCTCTCAGAGTCAGAACCTGGCAACACCGGCTCTTTATCAGATGCAGTGTGGATGCGAGCCTCTTCAGTGTGAAGTTCACTGCGGCTGAACAACTACTACCACTCACGCACACACTCCCTCTCCGGACGATCGAGCCCACCACCACCACCACCACACAATTCATGCCCGCAAACTAAAAATAAAAAAAGACATAATTTAATTTTAATTTTCTACTTTTCTTAATAAAACAAGAACTCACACTCACAATGATGGACATGGACAACGTCATCCACGCCATTGTCTTCACGGTGGTCGCGGGCTACATCGCGTACGTCTACCTGAAGAGCAAGTACGGAGGAGCCCAGCCCGCAGCCGAGGAGACGAACGTCAAGCGCCAGGTGGGCTACGAGGGCATCATCCCCCCCTCCAGGGGCATGGCCATGGGAGTACTGCATGAGGAGCACCACCACGTCGAGCCTGCCGCTGCTCCTGCTGTTGTGGTGGAGGAGAAGCACGTCCCTGAGCCCGAAGTTGTGCCCGTTGTCCCCGAGGTGGTCCCAGCAGCGCCCGTTGTGGTGGAGGAGATCGCCGTTGTAGAAGAGAAGCACCACCACGTGCACAAAGAGCCCGAGGTTGTAGAGGTCCAGGTAAGAAGAGATGATGGATGGAATCTGCATAGATGGATGGATCAGTGGTTCTCAAACTGTGTCATTTCAAAGAACCTCCTTAATGTAGGGTAAGTGACTTTCTTTGGTTCAAATAAGTGTTAAACAGCTCTATATTCTGATAGTACTCATTGCTAGAGGGTGTTTATTCAATATTCAGTAACAGGAGTCCAGCTCTTTATTAAACAAAATGTGCATGTTCAGGTCATATGATAAACAATCAGCATAGAGAACTCAGACAGGATACAGATTAAACAAGTGGAATTAGAAGGGGTGACACTAAGACATGAGCCGAAAGAATTGTAACTGGAACACTATAAAAATGAAGCTAATGAATGGGTGCTCTCTCCTGATTGGCTGAAAGTTTGTCACCTACCTGAAAATGTATTTTCTGTTTATTAAAGAGCTGGAGAGACAGGGAGACTCCTGTTACTGAACACACTATGTAGCAATGATTATAGATGTTTAACCTTTTAGCAAAAAACTTTTGTTTAAACCCAAAAATATCACTTACCCTACCTTTTTTACTCTGAGCTTATACAAAGGGAACAAAATGGACCAGTACGGGTCCATTTGGTTCCATTTGTATGAGCTCAGAGTTACAGACCTGTAAGGGTCCATTTGGAACCCCCCCCCACCCCGAGTATCCCTGAAGCAGGTTCCCCTACTGTACCCTACACCAATTTGACAACCACAGGGATGGATTTATTCTTATTTTATTCATTATTGCATTTGTGCGTGCACAGCTACTGCACACAGGGCACACTTTTAGATTGGCACAGTAGTAGTACCGGTAGTAGTAGTAGTAGTAGCAGCCTAAAAAATAAATAACACATTTTAAATAAAGTAAGGAATTTGTTTATTTCACTGTGGACCAAAATGACGGGTAATTGTGAATTATTATTTTAATTGTGGCACAATGGGTCCTCCATAATAAAACGGGGAGCAGATATGCAGTGTGATGATCAATGGCATGACTACAGTGTCACTTAAACTGCACACAGCTTAATGTAGTCTACTGTTACCCAAAGTCACATATATGTAGTTTGTCCAGATAATTCGCTTTTGAAGGTTTATGGAGGTCTTATTGGCAGTTGTATAGTTTTGTTTTATCCACGTGCCAGTCACACATGTTGTGTTGAGCCTTGTATTAGATTGTAGACCATTGAACTCTTGTGAAGATCTCCAGACGTTTGGTTTCGAAGCTAAGTTCAAAGCATTGGATTGGATTCCATTCCGCACTCTGGAGTGGAAATGGTGCTCCTCCTTGTTCTGTTTACTGGCGATTGAAAGATCTTTGAAAGATCACAGACACATTTTCTCCCTGAAGATCTGTCATGATCTAAAAGTTGAACAGAACGAAGAGCACTATTTGCCATGTTCACATCTTTCATTTTATGTTCATCTCAATTTGCTCCTACACCTGGACAGTTAAAGTGTGATGAACACGCACTACTGTCTCTTCTTCAAAAGCAAGTTCATGGTAGACAAGTTGTTGAGCCCATAAAACTGAACTTTAACTTCAACTTGCTGTGTAAGTGGTACATGATAGTGTCTGACTATGCATTTCTCACTGTCTGGCACACCTGTCAACCCCACTGGCTCGACTCAGTGTCGTCTCTGAAAGGTCACTTTAGCAAGACCTGATCTTTTCCAAGCTACGTTTTTTTCCTTTCTGACCTTTTCGAGCACTAGCGCATAACCAGGGGCCCTTTTTTGAACAGGCCCCAGACTAGAGGGAAGAATGTCGCCCGTAACATGAGGTATGTGCTCTCTACAAAGAAAGGCACAGAACACCGCTCTATATTTGGTGCCTAACCTATATTTACACGTATGTCTCTTGACATTGGTGTCACATGGCTGTAATGGACCCCGCCGCTCGCGGGGGGACAAGCTGAAAGGCCAGTACCACCCATAGAAGTGGGTGTGACAGCGGGTTGGACTTGGGAACATGTGAATGCCACTTGGTGAACACAATCTGCTGTGTTATTTCTGATGAATACTTCAGGGTGTGTGCTGCTGGCTCCGTTGAGATCGCTGGTTCTTCAATATTGAAGTGATTGATAGTTTAAGAACCAAATTACTTATGGAAGCTTTCCATCCATTAAGGTCTTGAGCGTGGTTTGCTGTACAAACTGCACAACTGTCCAGAATGCATGTACATTTGGTTCCAGACTTTGTACACTAGGAGTTAAATCAACACAGATGATATTCCAGTGTAGATTGTGGTCAGAGAGATGGAACACACGCAACTGGGAGTCCTTGATCTAAAGTTTAGATAGAGGTTTATAACTAGTCCATACGGCAGCACATTTAGTTTCTAAATTGATGATATAAGCTGTTGTCATATTAATGAATGCAATACAAATTGTCCAGTTGGCTGGTGTATATGATGAACTAGTCAGAGAGAGAAACATACTTGGATGCAATTCTGAATAATAGCCAAGTCAGATAATGTATCCATTGGCCATGTGCTGTACAGGCCAGTGTGCGAGAGTGACTGTACTCGACATAAACAGGATCTGGTCCATGACAAATGGTCCTCCTGCAAGAAAAGACTCGTCACACACCCTCCCTGAGCCATCTCTCGTCCCCTATCATTATACAAACTTACAAAGCAGTTTGCGAGCGAGCGGACAACAAAACTGCACTCAACCGCTTTTTATGGTGGGCACTTGAAGGCTCCATATGCTGCCTAATTTGTTTGACTCTTGCCCTATTAGGTCCCATGCCATGAAAAGTGCCCTTAGCTACAATCTGTACTGTATGTTCCAGTGTTTTTTTCTACTTTTTGTTTCTTTTTTTCTTTTTCTTTTTTAGAGTTTGGCATTGCGCAAAAAAGTCCACATTAAGGAGCTTGTTTCTCCACCCTATACACAGTATAAGTGAGACAGACCATCTACTGTTCCCTTGGCCTCCAAGCATTTGTCACAACAGTTGCTTGATTCAGTTGAGCTGCCTCTGTGGGAAGTCATAACAGATTGTCCAGCCAGTCATCCTGCAATGAAATGACATAATCACTTGTTTTAATGCCGTAATCCTTTCAATGCAACTAAAGTCAATTTCCCATTATCGACTCTTACTGTATAGTCTGTGTCATTAGACTATCTTTGCGAGGGTGTCAGACATTTAGTCTTAGTCTTTTTTCGAAGATTGTGTTTCTGAGTTTCTGACATCATTCTATGATACAGTATGGGCATAAGGAGTAGGCTGCTAATTCATACTGCTGCTTCTCCCCACGGCGCAACATTGTTGTAACGCTGAATTTATGCTCCTCCGTAAGGTAAAAAAGCAGATCTACAAGCTCACAGCGTGACGCTTCGTCAACACACTGTGAGCTTGTGGATGCCGCATGAAACCATCGTACGATAAGATACAAATTGGGTACAAAAAATAGATTTACAGTAGTTTGACAGGAAAGGGGGAGAGAGATAGGGCGAAGACACACAGCAAAGGTCGTCGGGCTCGGGACTCGAACCCGCGACACGCTGTCAGGCCGGATTACCAGCCTATACGCCTGGACCGCTCGGCCGGCCCAGGCCTTAACGCAGGTTTCTTTTGTCTTTTTTGTCTCGTTGCAAATCTATGCTTTGAAGTTAAGACCAAGCGCACTGCCACTGCACAATATAGACTGAACTGTCCTTAAAACATCTGGTCTAAAATGCCATCAGTTTTAGTATTGTTGCAAACAGCTAGGGTCAAAGTTGCAGACATTACTACATCTTCAAATGAAATAGGATTAGTCTGCATTACATAATGATTTAAGGATTTCTATTCAGCGCTGCTGTGTTATGGCAGACAGATTTAACACAGCCAAGCTACATCTGCAGGCAGGGAGCTAAGGAATGTTTGGGCTGATTCCATGTGTTGCTATGAGAGTTCCTTCACCTCTCTCTCTCTCTCTCTCTCTCTCTCTTCGTGTGTGTGTGTGTGTGTGTGTGGTGTCACCCTTCCTCCCTGTTTCTCTGTCTGCCTCTCTCTCTCTCAACCACCTTCTCCAACCACCTTCTCCATGCCTTCCTTCACTCTCTTCATTCTCCTCCACTTTTCTCACACTCGTGCATGTGTTTGCATGATGTGTGCGACGTCAATGCGTTGGAGTCGAAGTGAGACACAAAGACAACATGTTCCACTCCTCGGCCCGTGGCTCTGCCGGGAACAAAATGTCAGTCTCCTTCACCCCTCCTGTACCATGGGTGCATGCCTCCTTTTAAAAGAGCTGCGTGTAACTCCCAACGCTATAGTTGCATAAGCTGACCCAGCTGCCTCATGATATATACTGTGCTAGCAGCCACCAGACTGTGTGTGACTTTATACTGATTACTGAACACCTGTGGAGTGTCCACTGTCCAGTCCACGTGTCGCAAGGAACCAGGGCTGCACAAAGTCCTCACCCCCACCCAGTGCTAGGCCTGTGACAATTATTACATAATCTCCTAATCATTTGAGATAATAGCACTTTTCTTTTTTTTTGTATTTTTCTTTTTTTGTATTTTATATATTGTATGGAGGGACAGACAGTAGGCTGACAGGAAATGGGGAGAGAGATGGGGGTGCCTGGACCACTGAGCAGTTATTTTGTCATAATCGTCGTCATACTCTTTTCAATTGACTATATTCACACAGCGGCCATTTTTATTCCTGGGTGTTGGGGTAAATGGGGTGGCAAGTTGCAACAGGGTGGCATTTCATTAACTGGCTCGTCATGTTATTTTCCCTCATCGGCTGCCTAGGATGTGTTGTTTCCTTATGGACCATGCTGGCAAAGCCATGTTGGACGAGCTTTTCGGTTATGTATTGATTCACAATAGCCTCTTTTATATTTACCGTATACAGTAGTAGCTTCCCCGATGCTATAGGCAACGCTCACTTCCGCTGTGGTCCGTCAATGAAATGTTTCCCCAACGTCCACTTCCATTCTAAGCACAATCTTAACCTTTTTAAATTAAATGTGTTGGATGTGTGCGCTCCACCTTGGACTTTATACGTTTTATAACAATATTTCATTCCCAATTGATAATGTATTTGGCCACAGACCATCCACTTGAAAATATTTTGTGCCAGGGACCCCCCAAAAGAGATTGTCAAGATTTCTTTCAATAGGCCTACATTTGAAAAATGGCCATCACATCAACACACGTGAGCTTGTAGACAGACAATTTAGACTCAGACTCAGTAGGATACACTTCTGTTGTATCCTACTGACTCAGTAGAATACACTGCTGTTGTATCCTACAGTAGGATACACTGCTGTTGTATCCTACAGTAGGATACACTGCTGTTGTATCCTACAGTAGGATACACTGCTGTTGTATCCTACAGTAGAATACACTGCTGTTGTATCCTACAGTAGGATACACTGCTGTTGTATCCTACAGTAGGATACACTGCTGTTGTATCCTACTGACTCAGTAGGATACACTGCTGTTGTATCCTACTGACTCACCTGTCCTTGCGGAGCCCCCACCGTAGAGCCTTCGTCCTACTCCTCCCTGCTGACAGGTGCCACGCCCAGCCCGTAGGAACTGATTCAGTGACACCGTCCCCCTAGACACTATTTTTGAATACCCAAATGATTAAATATGATGATGATTAAATCTATGGCTTAAGTGGCTCAAATTTGACCCCCACACACACACACACACACACACACACACACACACACACACACTTGTGAGAATAACAGGTTTATATAATATGCTGAGACATGTGACATAAGATTATTATTGTCTGTTGGAAAAACCTTTTTCTTTTTTTCAGGATACAAATTCAAAAGTATCAGATTGACAAGCTCGAAATGTGCTTGTCAATCTTCTACTTTTGATGCTTTTGTTTGACGCTGTATTCTGATCAAGTAGGCCATTAAATTACGAAACAACACAACGTTTAAATATCGAGATACAAGGTTTCTGCCCGACCGCGACGACATGTATCTCATGTGTCACCAGTACATAGATTTATAGCTGTGCACCCTTCTACCCACCGCCCTCACCCCTAAACATGTCCACATGTACCCGACTCCCTCGCCGCGGAGAGCCTAAAGTGGTTCAGTGACCTTTGGACACATGTGTGCTCAGCTTAGCATGTTGGCGTGTCCATCTCTCAGATTACATGTCTGAGCACAGCCCCGAAGTCCACGTGTGTAAATCCACCCCTTTCCTTGCAGTTGGCTACTGATAAGGAGACAGGCATGCATGTAACATAATCAGTATCGGAAGGATCAGAGAATCAGAATCGACTTTATTGTCACAGGTGACGGCCAAATTGATATGTATTTGGCGGCGACGCAACATTTTTCAAAAGTTTCCAAATATATTTTCAAAAATGTTGGATGTATAAGCTTGCAGTGCGGCACAAAGTGGTGTGCTGTGCAGCAGTCAACAGAAAAGTCTTCAGTTTTTGATTGAAAGTTTCCTGGGAGTTTGTTCCAGATATGTGGTGCATAAAGACAGAATGCTTCAAAGGTTAAAGCCTCAATGTGCGATTTCCTCAACCACCTGGCTGTATGTAGAACAGCAGGAACATTGTGTTCTGAAAGATAACACCTGAACATCATCATCCTAATGATTGTGCTAATTATTTTAAAAAGCAGCTTAATTGGTTGATGTTTGTCATATGATAATAATCAAAATTTACAAAGTAACTAAAGTTTTGTGGAATAAAAAGTACAGATTGTTTTCCTCTTAGATGTAGTAGAAGTATATATATATATATATATTTTTTTTTTATCCCACGATTTTGTAACCCATTTTTCATCCCTGTGTCAATCATCTAATGTGATCCTGGGCTCTACACACCCTCCGCCAACCTGGGGAGAGCAACGGACTTAACTCATGCTTCCTTCATGCTTGAGTGTCCAAGTTGCTCCTTTACACCTGTCAGGGGGGAGTTTCCCTGGTTGGACGTAGCGCGTTGAAGGAACACGTTATTCCAACCAGTTCCTTTCCCCTCCATCAGGCTGGCCAGGGGGAGGCAGTTTAGAGACCAGGATTACTGCATGTTTTTGTGAGGGTATCTACCCTAGGGGACACGGGGAGAACATGCAAACTACACACAGAAAGGCCCTTTCGCCAACCCCGCCTTCGGGTATGGGCACTGATGACGCAGAGGAGGAAACACGCCGCCAGCACCCACAGCGCCCTGAGCGGGAATCGAACCCAGGACCTTCTAGCTGTGAGGCGACAGCACTACCAACTGTGCCACCGTGCCCCCAAGAAGTATAATTCTTTAAAAAATTAAACAAGCAAGCAAAGTAAAGGTCACACAAAACATTTACTCAAGTACAGTACTTGAGTAAATGTGCTTCAGTTAGTATCCACCACTGTGAGGAAGTCAATAAGGGGACAGAGGAAGCCTGGGGGCCCGACACAAAAAAGTGTATTTTTGTGTACTCTAGTTGGCAGAGCAAACATGCACCGTCCAATCCCGAGGGTTGATTTAATGGGCTATTTCACTTTAAAACACTTCTGGGGTCATTGTTTCCTTGATTTCAATAATCAGACCCCCCCCCCCCCCACCACCACCACCCACTGTGTGTAATGGGGGGTGGGGGCTCATACTGCACATCCTAAAAATCGTCAGTTGTCCCATAACGGAATGAGCTAATTGTGAATCACCATGCCTATTTTAAGGGCACGCACATGTGCGTGCGTGTATATGTGTGTGTGTGTGTGTGTGTGTGTCAAACATTCCGCTCCCATGTGAGTCTTATCATGCGTCTAACAGTAGCATGTAATGGAATCCGCTGAGCTGATTACTGATTGGTCAGGCTCCGCGTCCTGAACTACCATCAACTGGATATTTCCCTCAGAGCGGTTCCTTGTTCCTAGAGTGGTGTAGACTAGGAGAGTGGTGTCATTGAGGGGGCAGAAAACAGCGCTTGAGCGCTGTTCATGCAGTCCTGGAGTGTGACATGCTGGAGTTTTAAATGAATTGTTTTTCAACGAGGGTGGCGCAAATATCAGCTATTTTAGCCATGTGTGCAACATGCCAACTGTTTTAAAGTATTGTACAGTAGTGACAGCTAAAGTCTGTTATGTTTATGTTGTACTATTACTAAAAAACGATCTAAAATAAAGGGATAAGTAGAGCCGCCATTGGACTGACCCCGGGAACTTGCGTGAAGTGAACGGAGTTGTCACAACTCTCTCATCTAAACAGCGCTGCTTGTTCTCACCCCCACCTTTCAGTAAGCAAAGGAGAAGATACCCTGTATTGTTTTGGTCTTTGTTGGCCTAGTATAGCCAGTGGCCAGCAGTGGGGGCATTTACTTAAATATTGTACTTAAGTACAATTTTAGTATTTGTACTTTATTTGAGTATTTCCAATTACTCCTACCATCTGCTCCAATACATCTTGAATTCCAAATATCATACTTTTACTCCACTGCATTTATTTGAAAACTTAAGTTACTACTACTAGTTATTTTTTAGATATGGAATATTATTATAAAACATACAGTACATTATCCACTTCAGCCCTATATTCATTTCGGCCATTTGAAAATAGCCGATCTACAAGATCACATTGTGAGCTTGTAGATCTGCTATTTTTAAGAGATTTTTATATACAAACTTGAATTGGGACATTCTGCACAATGAGTACTTTTAATTTTGATGCCTATACTTTTGTACTTTTACTCAAGTACATTTTGAATTCTGGACTTGAAACAGAGTATTTCTATATTGCATTATTGATGCTTTTACTTAAGCAAAACATTTGAGTACTTTTCCCACCACTGGTGGTGAGTCAGAACAGAGGATGTTATTGAACAGTAGCCTGTCTTGTGCTAAACAGAGAGCAGAGAACACTGGTTGTTTCCACTCATGAGGTTAGACCAGCACCACCCAACAGCAGCATGCTCTTTTTTTGCCAGGTGCTTGAAAAGCGCCTGGACTACATTTTGATAGTACCTCTAGTACTAACGGCCATAAAGAGGACTATAAAGACGACCCTATACTGGACACCTTTTCATGATTGGCTGCCTCCAGTCTAGGCTGCCTTTTAGCCATTGGGAGACTTGCCCATAAAACCCATAGTCTGAACGGTGCAATGTGTCTGTATTCTTTGCAAGAGGAACGGACGGAGCGAGAGTGGCAACAGAAGCTAAGTTATGAGCATGGAGCTAAAGGAAAGTCATAACAAAACACAGTGAGTGAACAACGGCCGGAAGGCGGGATAGTACAGCAGATAATAGGAACGATCTTTCACTTGGTGATACAAGCGTGAAATTTGGCATAAACATGCCTCTGGGTCACCTCTTTAACTTTTTTAACCGAGCCAACGAAAAATCCAATATGGCGATAATTTTTCAAGATGGCCGCCAAATAAAAAAGGCCTTTTGTGGCGGTTCTGGACAACCATGGGTGCGGCCGACTCGAGACCGGGCACTGCACTCCCTGTGGGTGTGTGGAACGTGTGTGTCGAATTTGAAGTCGGTGGGGCGAACGGTTCTCGAGTTACGTGGATTACAGATGTACACACGCACACAAAATTCGTGCAATATAGCAGATCATTGGAACGGTTGTTCGCTTGGTGATACAAGCGTGAACTTTGTCATGAACCTTCCTTTGGGTCAACTCTTTAACTTTTTTAACCGAGCCATCCAAGAATCCAATATGGCGGTGCTATTTCAAGATGGCCGCCACATCTAATTGTTAGCCTATGTCTACATTTCTTACAAATTTTAGGAAGAATTTCACCATTATAGATAGATAGATAGATAGTTTATTATTATTATTATTATTTTTATATTCTTTATATAATTTCTTTATTTTTTGTTATTATTTTTAGTTTTCATACTGAAAATGGTAGCATGCTAATGCTAACTTAATGCTAACATGGTAGCATGCTAATGCTAACATAATAATGCTAACATGGTAATATGCTAGCATGCTAACATAGCATGCTAACATGATAATGCTAACATGCTAATTAGCATTAGAAAATGGTAGCATTAGCATGCTACCATTTTCAGTATGAAAACTAAAAATAATGACAAAAAAAAAGAAAAAAAAGAAAAGAAAAAAAAAATCTATCTATCTATAATGGTGAAATTTTTCCTAAAATTTGTAAGAAATGTAGACATAGGCTAACATTTAGATGTGGCGGCCATCTTGAAATAGCACCGCCATATTTGATTCTTGGATGGCTCGGTTAAAAAAGTTAAAGAGTTGACCCAAAGGAAGGTTCATGCCAAATTTCACGCTTGTATCACCAAGCGAACAACCGTTCCAATGATCTGCTATATTGCACGAATTTTGTGTGCGTGTGTACATCTGTAATCCACGTAACCCGAGAACCGTTCGCCCCACCGACTTCAAATTCGACACACACGTTCCACACACCCACAGGGAGTGCAGTGCCCGGTCTCGAGTCGGCCGCACCCATGGTTGTCCAGAACCGCCACAAAAGGCCTTTTTTATTTGGCGGCCATCTTGAAAAATGACCGCCATATTGGATTTTTCGCTGGCTCGGTTAAAAAAGTTAAAGAGGTGACCCAAATTTCACGCTTGTATCACCAAGTGAAAGGTTCTCTCACAATATGGCTGTTAGCCGCTGTACTAGGAGGTTGTGACAGAGAAACAAAAGTTTTTGGGAAGGAAAACAAAAAAGAGAGAAAGAAAGGGGAGAAAAGAAGATGCACAACGGAGCCGGCCAAGCAGGAGCGCTTGCTGCACAGTTATGACTGGAGTGTCATTCTGGTTATAGACTAAACTATAACCAGCCTGCTGTTGTAATTCAGTTTGGTCAACACAGTGAGGCGGGTGCTTCCTGCTAAAAGCACAGCTCCCGTTCCCAATGATTCTGTCTGTAATCATTTGAACAGTGTTGCCAAACAATCCCAAAAGAAGCCACTAGGCCACATGAGCATCAGATATTTGAAAATAGCAGATCTTCAGGCTCACAATGCGTTGCGATTGTGAGCGTGTAGATCTGTTTACCTGCAACCTGCAACTACCAATATTTATAAGTGACTTTACAGGAAAATCAAGCCCAGAGTAGCTTATAATAAGCGGACATGGCAACACTGGATGCTGCCTCTTTCGAGCTAAAATTGTTCAGTGACATTACGCTATTTGACTTTGTTTTCCAGTGGAGATGTCGCGGGAAAGGTGGGGGGGGACAAGTCATTGTAAGGGGCAACTGAACACTGCGTCTATTGATTGTCGGGACAGGGACACACAAAGCCTGTATGTGTGCGAGTCTTTGCATCCGTCTGTGTTTTGTCACTTTTTTGTGTGTTTGTGTTTGAAAGTCCTGGTTCGTCAAAGCAGCGCTCAACCCTGTTGCCACACACACACACACACACACACACACACACACACACACACCCTTTCTTGGCCATGAATTCCCCCTGGACATATATGTAATGGAGGTCTGTGGCGGTGTCAATCAACACCCAGAGATAAGACACAGCTGTGTGTGTGTGTGTGTGTGTGTGTGTGTGTGTGTGTGTGTGTGTGTGTGTGTGTGTGTGTGTGTGTGTGTGTGTGTGTGTGTGTGTGTGTGTGTGTGTGTGTGTGTGTGTGTGTGTGTGTGTGTGTGTGTGTGTGTGTGTGCCCGTGCCCACAGAGCAGGGTGGGAGGTCACCCACACATAACAACAGGCCTTGTTCTTGTCCCCCCCCCACCTCTCTCTATGAGCTGAAATGCAGGAAGAGTGCTTCAAGGCATTCCTTGGTTTTCCTAACCATACATAAATAAATGAAATGTATATTAAGCACTTCTGAAACCAACTCCTGTACAGTACATAAATATAGAAATATGAACGGCATGATTGAAAAATTCTGTAGCAAAATAAACAAATTTATTATGTTGGAAAATGCATTGACCACCTTCCTATTAATAAATCCGGACGGTTAGCTCAACCGTCTGGGCTGCCAAACCAGCCGGACGGCGTGCCGCGGGTTCGACTCCTGAGCCCGACGGCCTTTGCCACGTGTCACTCCCCATCTCTCTCCCCCTTTCCTCTCTGTCTACTGTGACTATCAATAAAGGCATAAACCCCCCCCCCCAAAAAAAACTAATCTTAAAAATCAAAAATGGCATTACAAAATAACTCATCTGCAAGCTCACAACAACTGTGAGATGTAGATCAGCTATTTTGGCTATTCGAATGTGTTGTTAGTGTATGGGGCTTACTTAAGTGGCTAACAAGGTTTCCGATTTCTTAAACGATCGACCTGATAAAATCTTACAATGTTATCTCTGTCGTCTTGAATTGTAAGAAACATCCTAATTCATATTGCTATGCAATGCAATGATGTTTTCTAATCACACTTGAACTTGAATCTATGAGGTGATAGGATACTGTGCTCTCACTCCCTCCAAAAGGCCTTTTCTGCTGCATCAGCTTATTGCCTCTGTTGGTTCCTTGTCAAGACTAACGGAGTGTTAATCTCTGTGGAGCCAGCTTGGCCCACACATATGATTTCTCCCCTGAGCAAGCAGGCAGGCTCAGTGATACGAGAAAAATGTCAGCACTTACACAAGAGACCTGGGGTCAAATTCAGCCTAGATACAAACAGATACAAACAGATATCCAGTTGATTATAGATGATAATAAAATAGAAAGAGTATATGAAAACAAATTCTTGGGAGTGATTCAACCCCATGTAGAATATGTGAGGAACAAGATGGCAAAAAGCATCTCGGTCATAAATAAGGCAAAACACCTACTCAACCCCAGCTCATTGCACACGCTGTACTGCGCAATGATCCCACCCTACCTGAACTACTGCTCTGAGGTATGGGGAAACGCCTACCAATCTACCATAAATCCACTGATTATACTACAAAAGAGCGCAGTAAGAGTAATAAACAATGTAGGATACCGGGACCACACACACCCACTGTTTTTACAATCTCACCTTCTGAAGCTCATAGATATGGTCAATGTTATATATACAGTATGTTCAAATTCTACAAATTATGTACAAAGCAAGATATAACCAATTACCGGTAAATGTACAAGACAAATTTCTGGATAACAATCATAGAGGACCACTGAACTTCAAAAAACCTGTTGAAACTTGAAAACGAGGAGCATCTCTTACTCTGTGGAATGAGCTGGAGGATGTATTAAAGCTCTGTGGAAACATAAACCAATTCAAAACTAGAGTGAAGAGAACTATTTTTGATGTATACAGAAATGAAGAAGGTACTACACAGCAGGAATCATTGTGTTGATGTGATGTATATTGTTATGCTTGTATGTTATATATGAATATGTGTAGGTGAATGTAAGGACAACATGAATGTATGCACTGTGCAGGTAGACGGATATCCATCAGTCTACAACACATGCACTTAAATATGCAAATGAACTCCAGGGGTAGGGCCCGACAAGCCTATGGCTTCTTCCTAGCCCTTTTTGGGATATTGGACAACAGACACTCAAAAGAAGTAGGAGAAAAATGGAAAGATGTTTTATGTATGAACTGTATGTCCACCACCATGTTCCACCAAAAACTGAACTAAAAACAAAACTGAACTGAACTGTAAAGTACCACTGCTCTACATAAAGGAGTAGATTGGTTCAAATAACCTTTTTATTAATACAAAAAAAGACCCAACATGAACATACAAGTCTCACCAGAACAAAGAACCCCATTCAATCCCCAAACCTCGCAGCCACTGTTTGTCTGAAGGAGAACCTCTTGTGCTGAAATTAAAACATCATGGGGGGATGATGTCATCGGAGTATTACTCATCATACAAACATTAGGCCACTCCTCATCGCAGAAAGAATGATTTGACCAAATTAGGTGTGATAGAACATGGCCAAATGTGACGGATGGCTTGTGGTGTTTGGGCTACATATAGTACATCTCATTAGCATCATCTCACCTCATCAGTGCTACATCAGTCAAAGTGGGGTTTGGGGAACCCCAAATGTCCTTGAGGGGGTTCTATAGGGGGGGTCCTTGCAGCTATCACTGCAAATGGACAATTACAATTTACAATTTAGGCATTTAGCAGACGCTCTTAATCCAGAGCGATTTACATTAAGCAAGAACAAAAAGGTATGGCAATACATCACATAATTCAAATGCATTTATCATGAAACATGCGTAAGCTAAGACCTAACCTAATTATAGGTCTGTAACTCTGACAGTGTGCAAATCTGTCATGGGAGTCTGTGGCCTGACCCCCAGGGGGTCATCACATGATCTCTGGGGGTCCCCAGATTACATGAAGTAATCAGGACACTATACTATTACTACTATATAACCTGGTGAAACAATGCCCAAATTGTCAAATCGTATAAGAAAGCTGTAAAAAATGTGAAAAGAGCCGATCTACAAGCTCACTCAATGCCTCGCATTGCAAGCCTTTGCTTCATCCTTGAGGTTAGTTCCAGTGGTTGTAAGGAACTAAGTACATTTACTCAAGTACTGTACTCACGACGTGTCGCATCGTGAGCTTTACTTGTAGATCTATGATTTATTTTCTTTTTTAGTACTTGTACTTTGGTACCATAAGTACATTTTGATGCTTTTGTTCAAATGCAGGACTTTTCTTTTTTTTTTATACTTGTAGCAGAGTAACATTGTGAATGTGATATGAGAACTTCTTCCCACCACTGCCGGTTCTCTTCTGTATTTTGGTGTTTTAATAGCTGAGGAATTCCGGGGCATTCAGTTTCAGAGGAAGGGTTGGATGGCATTCCTGTGTGGGCGCAAGGGAGGGTTCTGGGCTGGGATTAGATGCCCCTCGGTCTGCCCACCAGAGAACAGCTAGGCCAACTGGCTTTAATACACTCGGTCCTTCCTGGTGGACTTTAGTTCTCAACCTCTTTCATTTCAATGACGCCTAGTTTGATATAAAAGATTATATCACTGTTGTCGGGGGGGCAGAATTTCTTTTTTTAAATTAACGCCCTACTTGATATTGAGAGATATACTTTATTAATCACAGAAGGGAAATTATTACAGCGTCACACAAAAGCATAAAAAGTAGCGGATCTGCAAGCTCGGAACGTTGGAGCTTTCGATCTGCTACTTTTGATATAATTTAGAATTTGAATCCTGAAAACAGTTTTGGACGTATGAGGTTTCCACCCGACAGAGACTATATATAAACAATGTCTGACCTCAAGATACAATTGGTCTTAGTAGAGCACCCTGGAATGCTCCACCACTCCTTTTTCTGTAAATATACTTTTTTCTGCTACTGGAGCTACTGTATGTACCGTTGAGAGACACCGGTTTCATGTCCCACCCCCCTCTTGCATGATGTGACCATGCATTTGTCGTTGTCCTGCTTTTGTCTGGCGATGAGGCAGGGACAGGTATTGACAGGCGGATACGTTTACCACTATCTGTCTATAACAGTCTGTGTGCCTTGTCTTTGTATGTGGAGCTAATCTCTCATAATGCTGGAGCGACCAGTGCCAGATTCCTTCCTTGTACATACTGCCAGTAGGCCACAGAAATATCTACAGTAATTCTCTTTGACATGTCGTATTATACTTTGAAATATTTTACTTTCTATGATGATTATAATGGAAAATTTGGACTAATACATTAATTATTTGTTTTACTTTTATTTTACCCAGGGACGGGTTTTCTGAGTGCACTTTTACAGCAACACCCTGCACACCCAGACACACATTAAAACTGAGAAAGCAACTGTCATTTTAGATTATTATATAAAAATAAAAATAAGTTAACTAATATATTCCAAATGTTGAGAATAACCTTCGCACACCTAGAATCAAAGCTTAAGAGCAGGTGCGTTAGCGTAGGCAAACAAGTGCACAGTCCACCACTGCATGGTTCTCCATCTTTTCAGCCCGACCCAAAATAATCATTTGAACTGGCGACCCTGACAACCACTGTCTTGGAATTGTAGGAGTTCAGGGCATTTCATTTTGATTGACTCTGTTCCACAAATATTATGAAAATAGCATATCTACAAACTACACTGAGCTTGAAGATCGGCAATTTTCACAATTGGTGCCTCTTTCTTGGATTATTTCTACTAGAGCAGTGGCCGTTGAACACTGGCCTACTTGGAACGATGCAAGTTGGAAATGATTCATGAATTCCCCACCCAGTTATTATGTTTGTGTCCCTTTTATGCCCATATATGGAGTTCTTTGTCAGGCATGCTAGAGTCTATGCAGATGTCAGAACATCATTGTGATGTAGAACAGGACAACTCCATATATGGAGATCTAGAGGTGATCAGGTGTGATAAATTGGCACATTTTGACCCTGTCCATAGCCTGTGCAGAGGCTTTTATGACCATATTTTATTATATTGTTTGAAGTATTAAAAGTCCTTAAAGGTATACTCAGTGATTTCACTCAAAAAACCTTAGGTTTCGTTTTTGGCTGTGGGACCCAGCCTTTCGTCCAATCAGGATAGAGAGTCAAAAACGAAACCTAAGGTTTTTTGACCCCCAGGGGTTAACTGGGGACAGGGAGGAACTCCTTATATGGCCAGCACACTCTATAGTAGGGAGGATTATCACAACAAAACAAAAAAATAAGTGATATTTGAATTAAGTGAAATCACTGAATATACCTTTAAATTGTCAGATCACTATCATCTGGGGACACACCGTTCCCGAGGACCTCATGATTCAATTTTCTTGCTATTATTTCGTTTAATTTGCAATTTTTTGCCTTAATTAGTGATAGTGACTTTAATCTTGTAAAGCCCTCTACGTACTGTCACTTGATACATCACAAGAATGTCATTGTTCAGAATGAGCTCTTGTGTTACACTTTTGACATAATTCACTTGCTGACATGAGAGGAAGAGGTGCGAACTACACATCGTTCTGTGTCTTTGATCACATTACTTGGTTCTGTTGTACCATTCCCATTGGGATATGACAAAGTAAAATAAAACTCTATTGCCTGTCCAATGTCCATCAAATTTGACATAAAATGGGAACACTGCACACTGGCAACCAGTATACAAACAATAAAAACAAAACTAATTCAATGCCAGCCAATTAAGTACAATATAAACTAGAACTGCACTCTGTCGAGTGCATACTTGCTTGTTGCACACTAGTAGGCCATAAATGGCCAACTAGTGCGCAAGCAGAGCGCGCATGTAATCTTTTCGCCCGCTGTAAACTGCCAAATTTCAGTATCTCTGTGGAGGAACGTTTGAAATGATTAATGTTTAGATGTAATTATTTGCTACCTACTATACCTACTAAATTAGATATATATTTAATTTTGCAAACCACACTAATATTATTAATTATGGTAACATTTTTGACACGTTGTGACTTTTATACATTCCAGAATCATAATGTTGTATTACATACGTCATTACTGAGAGCAGTTATACAATATCTATATACGTATATACGCATATACTATATACGTATATCTATATACTCTATACTCTATACTGTATAAAGTGTGTAGTTGTAAGTTGATTAGCGGTATTCTGTGATCGGCCTGGTCCAAAAACCGTGACAGCAAAAAAACCGTTCCGCCATTCCAGGACCCCCCCAGAAAAACATCAAATCTGTGCCCGTATTGCTGGACCAATGATGACGAAATGACCATATCTCTTACGTCATCATTTAGAGCTGGTCATACACGTATTTCTTACGTCATCATTTAGAGCTAGTCATACACAGTATATATCTATATACTCTATACTCTATACTGTATAAAGTGTGTAGTTGTAAGTTGATTAGCGGTATTCTGTGATCGGCCTGGTCCAAAAACCGTGACAGCAAAAAAACCGTTCCGCCATTTCAGGACCCCCCCAGAAAAACATCAAATCTGTGCCCGTATTGCTGGACCAATGATGACGAAATGACCATATTTCTTACGTTATCATTTAGAGCTATGAGCTATTAGAGTGTATGACTAGCTCTAAATGATGACGTAAGAAATACGTGTATGACCAGCTCTAAATGATGACGTAAGAGATATGGTCATTTCGTCATCATTGGTCCAGCAATACGGGCACAGATTTGATGTTTTTCTGGGGGGGTCCTGAAATGGCGGAACGTTTTTTTTGCTGTCACGACAAATGGACCAGGCCGACCACATTACTTGCGCGCTCTGCTTGCGCAAGTAATAAGGTATTCCCAGCAACACCGTAACACAGCAACAGTGATCATGGGCTGTAGTGGGATTGGGTGCTAGTGTTATTTAAAAATGTTCCTATTTAAAATATCCACTGCAGATGAAGCACAAACACATTCTTGTAAGCCTTTGTAAGCTTTTTTTTGCTAATGGTACTATTAAGGCTAAGCCTCCTGCCTAATGAAGGGCAAAGAGGGTGGGTAGAGTCATTGTAAACCTGAATTGCCTTTTTGGTTATGTAGCGGTTGTATACAGTATTTCCTCAAGTTGCAATAGTGTGTCTGATCTTACTATAACCTGGTTGATTACCTGGGTGAGCTTGTTTTTATCTCTAACCGAGACGTTCCCATTACCAGGAGACAACGTTGAAAGTAAGAACACACTCGGTCTCCGTGAGTGACCTGTAGACCATGGTCAGGGCGTGTTTACTGGCATTAAAACTTCTCTGTTTCCTGAGAAGACAGAGCCTTTCTGTCTTTCACCTTTTCTTCTCTCGAGCAGCATTAATCCTCTGTATCGATGTGTAGATCGAAGCGAAGACCTCGGATCATTTCTGCACTACTTGATCCTTTAATGCCCTGATCTTAGATCTCATCTCTTTGATCTGAACGCTTGGTTTCTTGCGGTTTGATTTCAGATTGGATTCTGTGAGTGTTCAAAATGCATGAGCGCTCTCTCTCTCTCTCTGGGATGCGTTGTTAGCTTGTAGATCTGTTATTTCGGTTCTGATGTTAGTTCAACAGACAACATACAGCCACCAGATGTTGCACTCTCAACACCTCAGTTGCATAATGTCTTAAAGGGATAGTTCACTTTCAAACATGTTTGTTGTTTTGTCGTCTACTCTGGCTTTCGTGTTTTGGTTTTATACATTATTATTATTATTTTGTTTTTATATCTTTAAGGGAAAAAATCTATAAAAATACAATGTATATATTGTTTAAGAGAATTTAAAAGTAATTGAAAAAACGCAGCCTTCTCAAGTATTAGAACAACTTGTTTTCGATAAATAGTTAAAAGATTTAGTTTGAAAGTACAATGTTTGTATAGGAAGGGGGCATGTCTGATAACAATAAATATTGAATCATACTACTTATATACTTAAAAACCTTCTGGGCTGCTCACAAAAGCCTGAGTAGACATTAAAAGACATGTTTGAAAGTGAAATAACACTTTACTTCTCCTCATCTCACTTATGTAAGGCCGTAACTGTAATTGTCTGCTTGCGTCTCCTACTGGTCGACCTTCGAGAGGTCAAACTTATGACAGCTGCTTCATGTCAGTGACTCTTATTCATTCTACATTTATAGATCATTCATAAACTAAAAGGAAGACGCCAACTCTTAGCGCCGACCGTCCATGTATGGCTGGGTGCGGCGAGTGAGAAGCTCCTGTTGCTATCTATGCAAAGTCAGCAAACAGCTGCCTTGTGAATGTACACAGTCAGTGACAAGGCTGTAGCCTTGACATGTGTGTGCGTAGCTGCGTGCGTGGCTGGCACGTGTGTTTGTTACTATATCATTTATACAAATTTGAGAAATGGACATTGTGAGGACAGTTTTCTAGTTGTCACAAGATAAATGGTTGTTTTTGTGGTTAAATATGTTTTTAGTAAAGTTTTCAGGGTAGTTTAGATATTTAGAGGTTAGGTTTAAAGGTTGGAGTTATGCAACATGCAAGCTTGTAGACTGGTTATTTTCGACTTTAGCGTTAAAAATGGCCATATACTGTATATCGTCGCTGTCTGGCAAAAACCAGATTTTTCAGGTTTTTGATACATATCATACACGAACCAGTGAAAAGTATTAAATAGCGGATGGGCCAAAACCTCCTAAAGCCTTTTCCTTTTTTTTTTTAATCTTCTGATGAAATGTAGTATAGCTGGTGTGTGTTTGTGTATGGAGTCTGTGCAACCGGTCACTCAGAGACCTGCCAGGGTAAGGTCCTGAAAAGGGAAAGGTTTCCATTGAAGTGAAGAGTGGTGGGAGTGTGTCATGGTGTCAGTGGCAGGCGGTGGATTTGGGACCATGGAGACCCTTAAAGGAGGACCTGAGAGAGAGCTGCAGGTGACATTAATCACTGTCGGTACACAGCTCTATCAGGAATCATCGGAGTTGATTAAAAGGATCACTTCAGCCATTCTCAACCGTACCTTCATATATTCTGTTACGAGTAAAAGTCTGGAATACAAACCTTTACTTGAGTAAAACTATAAAAGTATTGGCTTCAAAATGTAATTAAAGTACCAAAAGTAATCATTGTGCAGAATGTCTTGAAAATAGCAGATCTACAAGCTCACAATGTGTCGCATTGCAACGAGCTGTGAGCTTGTAAATTGCCAAAGTGTATATAGGGCTGCAGTGGTAACTGTATGTTTTGTAGTAATAATCCATATCAAGAATTACAGTAGCTAGTAAATTACGTTTTCAAATAATCGTAGTGGAGTATTTGGATGCAAGAGTATGGTACTTAGGTAAATGTACTTAATTACTTCCCTTTGTGAGATGGCACCATTTCTGTCCACTTATTCTGCGTGTCATTGGTGGGCTGTAGACCTGCCTACCAGAAGTGACATCCTCCATTTCTACCCTAAAGTAGAAATGGAGGAAATGAGGTTTCTATATTAGTCCGTCCGTCATAGAATCTAACGACTGTTTCTACCGTCCCTCCACGCAGCCTGAGGTGGTCCCCGAGCCTGTGGTGGTCCCTGAGCCTGTGGTGGTCCCTGAGCCTGAGCCCGTGGTGGTGGTGCCAGAACCCGTCGTGGTGGTGGAAGAGCCCGTGGTGGTGGAAGAGCCTGTTCCAGAGCTGATCGTGCCTGAACCCATGCCCGAGGTGGTGCCCGAGCCCGAAGGTTGTTACAGTTTTTAACTTTTTATATTAGAGTTTATTTTTATTTATTTTTTCGTAGCACGTCAAGTCGTCAAGTCAAGTCATTTTATGTTTGGTTGCGATCGGGTCTTGCGCTTTGAAAATAGCAGATCTACAAGTTCACAGCGTGTCACAGTGTGATGCGTTGTGAGCTTGTAGATCAGCTATTTTCAGCAAGCAACCAAGTGTAAAATCAGCCATTATGACGCCACAAAGGCCTGCCAAATTACATTTTTCTCGCCAAAATCAACTGTAGATTTAATCAACTAAAATCACATGATATTTAGTCGACTAAAACTACAGTAGACTCAAACTAAAACATTTCAGGTGACATTTCAATATGACTGAAATTAAGTGGAATTTCATTCAAAAGACTATGACTAAAACGAAATAAAAAATGTCTATCAAAATCAACGCTGCTGTGACCTGCCTGTGTTGTGTGTCTGTGAAGCAGAGCCAGCTGTTGTGGAGAAGCCCCTAACCCCTGAGCCAGAAGCCCACCCAGAAGAACCCATGATGGATGAAGCCCCCGCCCATTTCGCCGAGTACGCTTCAGAGCACATCCACGAACCATACAACTACAACGGTAAGCACCACTCGTAGTTCTTTACCTGAGCCCTACAACTACAACGGTAAGCACCACTCGTAGTTCTTTACCTGAGCCCTACAACTACAACGGTAAGCACCACTCGTAGTTCTTTACCTGAGCCCTACAACTACAACGGTAAGCACCACTCGTAGTTCTTTACCTGAGCCCTACAACTACAACGGTAAGCACCACTCGTAGTTCTTTACCTGAGCCCTACAACTACAACGGTAAGCACCACTCGTAGTTCTTTACCTGAGCCCTACAACTACGACGGTAAGCACCACTCGTAGTTCTTTACAAAAAGTAGCGATGCCACAATGTAGAAATACAAGTTATAAAAAAAAGAAAAGGCCTGTGTTAAAAAGTTGACTTGAGTGAGTACAGAAGTATTGAAAATGTATGTACATTTTTAACCCTGGAATAGATTGAAATAAATGGAATAAATGCGATTATCTCAAATAATTGCGATTAGACAATTATGTAATAATTGTGACAGCCCTACTGCACTGCGTTACGTATTTCTGTGTGAACAGCTGGGGCGCGTTGTGGGGTGTTTACATACTGTATGGCGGTATGTGTTCTCCTGCTATAAAGTGCTCATTCCACAGCAGAGCCGACGGAAACACTGGCTGGTTATATTCCATAATGGAAGCCTTCCCTATCTCCAAATCCTCCCTGTACCAGTAAATATGCCCTAGTTTCAGGACTGTGTACATTTATGGCCATTTAGTACAAATGTACAAAATGTAAGGTACCTTTTTGTACTTCTACTCAAGTACATTTTGAATTCCAGACTTTTTCTATTGCTGTATTGATACTTTTACTTAGTAAAGAATGTGAGTTATTTTTCCAACACTGATCTTTATGCCTTTTTTATCTGACCAGGGTTGTTTGCATTGGAGGCCTTCTTCCTTTGCATGCATAAACCTCTTGGAGTTGTAAAAATAACACTTCTAAACACCACTGTGCAGAGAGCAGATAACATGTTTCCAGGAAAAGCCAATATCTTTGCCTCTCTGCACGTTTCTGGCACGTTCATTTCTATAGCACACTTCAACAACAAGGCAATTCAAGGCAACATCAAATATTGTACAACATGTTATACAAATTGAGAGAGAGAGAGAGAGGCCTATTCAGGATGCAACACAATATAAAATGACATTTGAATACAGTAAAAACAAAAGAAGTAGGCTACAAATTAAATGTACTCGGGTGGCGCAGCGGCTTTGTCGAGTGTCTATAGAAACAAAATTGGCCCGGGTCCGGGGGAGGGAAGCCGGGCGGGGTGGGTGATATTAGTCATTACTCAGCCCCAGCTGTTCAGAGAAGTTTTTAGCCGTGTGAGAGTTGTGGCAGACCAGCAGGTTTCTGAGAGTTTGTTCCAAATGATGTGGTGCATCCAAACTGAACTGGGTCGACGCTTCAGCGACTTAACTGACTTTTCATGGTACACTTGTGATTATGTGGTTGTGCTTCCTCTCCAACCGTGGTGAGGAAATGGACAGTTAAGATGTATTATACAAAACATGCTACATTTATGGAAAAGTACCAGACAGATCTTTTCATTGATCAAAGCAGGAAATCCTCCTGCATGCGAGATTAAGTATTTCTCTGTCACGTTGGCGAATGACAGCGCGTGACAGTAGGACACACAACGCCACATTACAACACATCGTTGGTGGAAAAACCTTTTATGTCCAAAGCTGTCACTTTTCAGAAAATGGACCTGAGGCCGATAATACAAATATGTTCTAAATCCTGACATTCCTAACACCAAGTATGTTGCTATATCAGTGGTGCTCATACTTTTTCATGACAATGACCCCCAAAACTATGTGTTTGGCCCCATCCCCATTATGTTGTTCCAGGGACTCCCAGAAGCAAAAATTTGAGTTAAAAACCTTCATCATAAAAGGCTTTTTCAGCTTCACATTCAAACGTAATAAATGCAAAACAAGATATCGGGTAAAACCAATATGTCATTTAGATATCGGTTCAATACAGATGTGTCATTTTCAAGGCCAATTCTGACATGACCGATTAATCGTGCATCCCTAAAGGAGCTACAAGGCTTCTGTGTTTCCGTTCGACAGAGACAATACAGTAAGATCTTTATTATAGCTGTGGCCTGACCAACTGTTGAGATAAGTCATTCAGCTCTACTTCCAGACATTAGTGCTGGCCAGTGGCCAGCGTCTAAGCAGTGTCTGTCAGCAGCGCAGTGTCTCCAGCGTCTAAGCAGTGTCTGTCAGCAGTGGCCAGCGTCTCAGACCAAGTGTCCAGATTAGTGTCAGATTATAACATCATTATAGTGTCAATCCCAGCTGACTCTGGCTCTCCATACAAGAGAAGGAGCCTTCTGTTTTATCCTGGCTTAATCTCAAAAGAGAACTAAATAAACTCTGCACATGTTACCTACCTACGATTTGGCTCGGTGGTATCAAATGATATTTTTCTCCCTACAATGGAATACATTCCAGGATTGTAGCTTTACACTAGCATGAGATGATTCAAAGGGTATCATAGGCTTTAGAATGATCTGCTTCTGCACAGTGCGTTTAATATATCGTCCCTGTCGTGTGGAAACCTACCTCATTATGTCCAAAACTATTACTTTTCAGGATTCAAATAAAAATAATGGCAAAGGTAGTCGATAGACAAACTCAAAACGCATCTTTTGATGCTTTTGTGGGACACTGGTATGATCAAGAAGGGCGTTAATTCATGAAAAATCACAACTTAAAAAATGGAGATGCCCCCCGACGATGATATGCACATTGTTTTAACCTGTTCCTCTCCGCTGTGTTTCAGACTCGGCCTCCGTTGATTTCACCCCCGGCAAGAAGAGCAAGTTTGAGACCCTGATGACCAAAGAGGAGATGGAGGACGAACAGAGGTGAGACCCCGCCCCTTCCATGCACCGCCCCGCCCGCTGCCATGCCCTGCCCCCTGCCCCTAAACCCCTCCCACTGCAACCCACCGCAGCATGACTGTTGGGCGATCTTGCTTAGACCCAGTGCCTGGCAACAGTAGTGTCCACAAGCCAGCTCTGCTTTTACGTGCAGTCAGTGTTGATTTTGACTAAATACTAAATAGCATGCAAGTTTAGTAATTAAAAAAAATATTTTGGTGAGCCTCGTAATGGCATATTTTACACTTGGTTGCATGCTGAAAATAGCCGATTTACAAGCTCACACATTGTGAGCTTGTAGATCTGCTATTTTGAGAGTGCAACCAAACATAAAATGACTGGATCTCTTCTTTACTAGTCCCTCCCTAACATTTTAGTCTAGTTTAGTTATTTGTTGACGAAATTGTCAATATATTGACCGTCTTATTTTTTGTCATCATAGCTTAGTTTTTATTTAGTTTTCGTTTGTGAAAAAGGGTGGCCGACGAACATTTTTCGTCATTGTTTTAGTCAATGAAATCCACACTGCCTGCAGTAAGCATCACACGGCGAAAATGGGCGATCTTCAAGGACACAATGCTACGGTATGCTACGTTCTATCAAGAAGCCCGATAGCATTGTGGTCCATGCTAAAACCGCCCAATGGCACGTTCCTGCACGTTCCTACTCGCTGTTTCCTGCTTGTTCTTTCATCCCATCTCACTGCTTAACATGCAGACCTAGCATTTAGCTGCGATCTGACCTCATCATGCAGGAGAACTGGTGTCACACATACAGCTATACCGCTAATCCTGCAGAGCCTTTAGCTGAAACTGAAAGTCACAGTTCATCTGACACAGAACTAACTAAAAACAATTGAGCAGACACAATCGAAACTGGAACACTATATAGAAACTGATAAATGATCTATGTGGGTCAGTTGTAAACTTGTATCAAACCGAGTTGCATATTATTTCTCTGCTCGGTTCCGATTGAAAAAAAGTGAGAAAACCAGGCTCCCCCTCTCTCTCTCTCTATCTCTCTCTCCCTCCCTCTCTCTCTGCAGCAGCCAGAACCTCTCCAGTAGTCGTTAGTTTCCGGTCAGTGTTACCTCATACTGCATCTGGCTGCTAATGTTTGTCTCTCGCGTGTCTCTGCGTCTGTCCTGCAAAACGTGCCCGAGGCCTCCGCTCCACAGAGCAGTGACATCATAACAGAGGCCAGCGCTGCATACACTATCAGCTGCTGATCTCCATACTGTGCTATGTGCTGCTGTGGAGGGTCTCGGGGGGGGGGGGGGGGGGTTTAGGAACTGGAAGTTCTCTGTGAATGAGAGGAAAAGGGGCCGACCTAGGACAATAGAAAATAGAAATACAGTACAGTACACCAAGTATTTATAGTCGCTTGGTGTCACAAGCAGCGCACACACACAGTACCGTGTAAAACTTTTTTTAGAGACGCATGGCACAATGTAAAACATTGTCCGGACTATAGGCTCATGGTCCTACTTATATTGATCCCAAATGACTGGCCATGGGGTCTACTTGCAGAATTGCCCCTGTGTCCAGTTTCCCCAGCAGCATCATAAGCATATTGCTACTTAAGCAATTCGTTGCGATCAAAAGTTATTTATTTTATAGTCTCCACTCTTATGAGGGCTGCTGGGGACAATTCTGCACATTTTATAGTGTTTCAGTGGGCTTTGACTTTTGTCATCTTCCATTCTCGCTTCAAGCCATCAGATCTGAATTACATCTCTTCAGTGTAGAAATTGGATTACATTATGATGAAAGCCCCCGCCCTCCGCCCCACTCCTTCCCAAGCCTTCGTTAAAGCTGCCGCTGTGCGACCCAGAAAACAAAGGGAACTATGTTGTCGTGTGTCACAACAATCCAGCTCTCCCCTCTCTCCCCGTCACACACGCCACCAACAGACTACGACCAGCTCTCCCCTCCCCTCTCCCCTTCACACGGCTGCCGTAGTGGCAGCCAAAGCTGGACAAACGCAGACGCTACTCGTCATGGCGCGCTGAGTGGCGAGAGCTGTGCCGCAGTGCTGTAAAGCAACTTTACTCAAGTACTATTACTCAAGTACTGTGCTTATTAATCACTTGAAACCCATATGGTCCCTCGGCGCTAGTGTATTTTCAGTTTCGTGAAAATAGTTTCTGCTATTTCTTCTGTGGAAGTTGATGCTGGTCACTAGCTTTAGTTACTTTGAAGATTTAAATGAATACAATGCATACAATAAGTGATAAATGATAATGTATTATTATCTGTCAATCTGCCCAGTTAAAGTGACAAAAACAACGCATTACTATACAATCCAATGGTGATTCTTAAGCGTATTTTGCTTTAGTAATTTTACTCAACTTTTAATGCAGTGCTTTCACTTAGAACAAAGGGGTATATGTCTACATTGTGGTATTGGTACTTTTACTTGAGTGCCACTGCCAAGCTCCCTCACAGATCTAGGATCAGGTAGGGAGGCAGCTTAGGGTGTTATAAGGAGCTTAGAGTGGAGCTCAGGGGGCTTTAGGAAGGAGAGAGACAAACCACACTGATCAGTCGCCTGCCAGATCTTATTGCTCGCTATAGCTTTACGTCTCAAATAATTCCTTTGCACATCATGAAGGTCCTGCTTGTGCTATTTCACTTTAAAACACGTCAGGACTCATCATTTCAACGTCTGCTCTGGCTTCCAGACAGTTTCTTAGGTAGCTTGATTCAATATTTTTATATTCATTTTATCCCATTTGAAACCCATTGAAACCTATTTTAACCATGTTAGACGCTTTTAATAAACACTTCCCTGGTTCCGGTGACTGATAATTTTCCTTCTAATGCTCGAGTTGGCCTACTTTTAGTTTTACTTTTTTCTTCTTTATTCTGATTTTCTAAATGTTTATATATATATATATATACAAAAATGAATAAGTAATTGAAAAAAAAACAAAAAACAATGTCAGTCACCAGAACCAGGGATGTATAGTGAAATAAGTTGCCGTAAGCATCTCCACAAACCTGTGTAAATGGTTGCTCACATGCGCTGTAATCGCTTATAACCCGTTACCTTCAACCAAATGGACCCATACTGGTCCATTTGTACCCCTCAGAGTTAGATTAACACTCAGGACTTGGTGTACCATTCTAGTTTGACTGAAACTGTTATGTAAACAGCGGGGGTTAAAAAGAAAGTTTGGGGTATTTTCTTGTCTGCCTTCACTGTTCTGCTTTTCACCAGAGCTTTCACTTCTATCCCATCTTTATCTTTCAGGATAGAGCTTACAGCAGATTTTACCTCTTTATAAACAACACCAACAGGCCACAGTGTTTGTTAGAAACATAATGGTAAGATCATATTTCTCTTCAATAAGCCCCCCCCCCCCACCCCAACCAAACCTTGTCCCTTTGAACCGACTCCCTGAACGCACTTGATTTCCAAACTGAATCCCATTGTTCCGATGAAAGGAGATCAATAATATAGCATGGAAAGAAACGACCGACGTCTGTGTGTTTCTCCGAGATGTTGACGCCATATGCGCCATTTCACGTCAGTGATGTGAAACGACCCATTTGGCAGCGTCATTTCATGGAAGCATAGGGTATTTTCCCTCCCACTATCACACACATTTATTTTGTTTGGTTCTTTAGTGGTTCTTTCGGAACTGATGTTATCACGAGGAAATGTGTGTATTATTAATCTCCTCACAGTAAACAATGGCCCCTTAAAGGTGCTCTAAGATATGTTTTGGTTCAAAAACTAACAAAAGAGAAGTGTTAAAAAGTTAAAGCATTATATTCTGGTATAGTTATCGTTGCTATTGAGTGTTTGTTCAGTAACATGGGGTCTCACTTGTCTCTCCAGCTCTTTGATAAACAGAAAATACATTTTCAGGTGGGTTACACATTTCAACCAATCAGGAAGGAGAACCCATTTATCAGCTTCAGTTTGATAGAGTTCCAGTTCCAAATTCCAAACCCCCGGGTTGGATAAAATTGGTATCCCGACCTGGAAATATATTCTGTTTACTAAAAAGCTGGAGAGATGGGGGAGACCCATGTTACTGAACAATCACTCTCTATAGTCTATAGCAATGATTAATATGGTAATGTAGAGCTAGCCTAGTTAACACTTATTTCCCCCCCCAAAAAAAACTAAACCAAAAAAAAGAATAACTTACACCACCTTTTAAAGACAGTTCACCTATCCCTCCATCAACCCCTGCCATCACCATAACCTCATCCCATAAGCCCCCCTCCTCTTCCCTTAAAGATAGCCCACCTGTCCCTTCATCAATCCTCCTCTTCCCTTAAAGATAGCCCACCTGTCCCTTCATCAATCCCACCTCCACACTGCTGTTGTGTACATGTTTAGCACTCTGACGCTTTACATTACTGCTGACAATTTGAACAAGCAAACCGTGTTTTCTGGGAGGCGGCTTTGTTTTCCTCTACCTTTCAGTAAGCCTGAGAGTGTATGTACAAATGTAACCAAATGGTTACATTTGTACACTCTCAAAGTTATAACAGTGCAGTCACTGGGCTAAACATGCACAAAACAGTGTCATTGTTATTAACCATTGATTAGGTACAGTAGTCTGTACATTGTTCCTTTTTAATAATAAACCTAACTGCCTTATGAAATACTTACAGCAGGTGTGTGCGCGTACATGCGTGCACAGTGCTATTCTTGCAAACTGCTGGACCAATCAGCACTGGATTTGTTGTGCACATTGCCAGTAGGCCACAGAAATACCTCCACTCATACAGTACATATCTCAATTATATACAGTTTTTTGTAATGGATGTCAATTACGTAACTCCATCCAGAGCGCACCTCAGCAGGGTCTTAGGTTTGTTCGCCTTCTTACAGAAGCCCATTTGGGACAAAACACTGCAGAGTATTTGGTCATTATGAAAGACAGATGTGTCTCTGAATGGAGTTATGTAATTTTTCAGCTGTACCACTCGTTATTGGATATAACATCAGATTAAGGTAAGAAAATGGTTCATCCGGAATTCTCCTTTAAATCCTGGCTATTCACATGGGCTGTGGGGGGAAAAAATCACACCCGTGTGAAGTGAGGGGCGCTAATTTATTAAAGTCTAACTCATTGATTAGGCGATGTAATGGTGATGTAAAACAAACGGTGCCAACATAAACATTAAACGCCATTAACAATAAAGAGACAATATGAAGTAAATGGCACATCATGACGTAAATGTTCTCTTCATTGTCAATGGTGTTTACAAAACCAACATTGAACTAAAGACAAACATTAAACCTAGCTACCCTCAAAAACAAGTGTATTTTCGCAGTGGGCTGACCAGTGTACACTCAGGCCAATTTCCTGGAGCTTAAAACGCTCACTTTGTAGCCACCTCCACCACCGGCTACGATATGGCCCTTAAACCGCCTCCGTTCATAAAGGAGGGCCTGGCGTCATCATGGGACATTATATACACTATGATCTATGTGGGTCATGTGACTGTGACATGTACAGCACATACACAAAGAGATGCCGTCACTCTTTCACTAAACAACGCATCTGGGAACAATCTTCGGACAAAAGCATATTGGTGCCATTAAGCTCAGAAAGAAGGTAGGATGTCTTGTCCGCTCACCGTTCATCAGGAAGGAATTGATTCCTGATGAAGAGCCGATGGGGTCAAAATGTTGCATCCTAAATTGATTGAAACCCTTTTTTATTCTCAAAGAGCATTGAGGTTCCCCCTCATTTGCAATGCTGACGAGATCACATATATAAAAAACAATTACCGGTAAGACAGAAAAACACAAAACAAATCTAATCAAGTAAGGCATAGAGACATAATATACAGACAGTGAAATAAAAAATAAAAACAGTTGCATATTGAGGTAGGGGGGTTCAGAAGCAGGTTATTAATAAAATAAAAGACTACTGGGAGCTTAAGAACATCCTACCTTCTTGCTGTATGTATATTTTTTTGTTCAGCACCCGTCAACTTTTTCAGATGTGCATGTTTCCATTTTGGATCTTATCACATCCATTAAGCTCAACACAGGGTTTGAACAGTGTCCTCTCCCAATGACCGATCTCTTTATTTTAACTTTTTTTTAGTTTTTCCTAAATGAATGCTCTACGTGATTGTACTACAGCGTCACACAAAAGCATCGAAAGTACAAGATTATTTTTTCTCTATCTATACATATTTTTCTTCTTCTTCTTCTTCTTCTTCTTAATTACCATTTTTATTATTACTATTGCTACACACATTTAATTGTGCTTTACTCTATAATTGAAATGCATCTCGAAGTGACTCATTTTGAGCTTGCTGCTTTAGTTTCTGTAGCATCGTGAGGCAGCTTGATGTGTAAGTTCACCCCCTGATTATGACACTATAGTAGGCCTATATCACAGGGACTTACCCCCAATCCATAATATCAATATAGTTCATAGTATGTCCCATTTCTAATATTCCAGTGAGATTTCTATCACCGCCTCTCAGATTTTAGGAGCTACCTGACAAAATGTGAATCAATCTTAAGCCAGCAGCTGTGTTTGCAAACATCCCTCTGCACGTCTGTGTGTGTGTGTGTGTGTGTGTGTGTGTGTGTGTGTGTGTGCGTTTGTGTCATGCCTTGTGCACATTGAGAACAACCTGTTTGAACTTTCAGAGTCGTTCTAACAGAGAATGTACTTACGACACAGTGTGACCGTATCGCTGTAGCCGGTCGACGTGGTCGTGGGTGCATTCTTTTCCTCCAGCAAGGCAGTTGTTTTGTTTTCTATACTGCCAATGACATGCAATGCCGATCATATAACAACACCTGTGTGCTATGTTTAGCTAGTCCAGTCTAAGGAGTTGCTAGCTAGAGTATGGCTGGCTATGTATATTACTCAGTGGCTCTCAAAGTGGGGTCCCCCAGGGGTCCTTGATGGGGTTCCAGGGGGCCCACAGCTAAATTGTTGACAGGAACCAAATGGACCCTGACAGGTCTCTAACTCTGAGAGTGTACAAAATGGAACCAAATGGACGTGTCCATTTTGTTCCTTTGTACACTCTCAGAGTTATGGGGGTCTGTGGCCTAATCATGCATACCAACATTTTATGTATTTATTTTATTTGTTTTGTTATTTATTTATTTATTAACTGCTGTAGCCTGTTTGCACCCTGCAAGTAAACATGAGCTCCCTACTGTTGTACGTTGGCGCCCTCTAGAGCACTAACACCAACTGTTTTGTTGAACTTGAGAATCCTTATATCTTTTTCACACTAATTATTGAGATGTGATGAGGACTTTCAATCCTATGAGGAGAAATGTGTCTATTCAGAGGGTCACTAATGCAACAAATGTTGATGACAGCCTAACCGTCCATTTACATGTCACCTCACTGGCTCACTCACTGCATCAGGTTGGACTAGTACAGTTTCTTTTAATAGCAAATGTTACATCAGTCAGTATAAAATCTGTGGTGGTCATTACAGCACAGAGATTGAACCATCAATGGACGTCACACAGTCAGGTATTCAGTTTACCGCCTTTCTCTTTTCCGTCTTCAATACTGCTCCGTCCGTCCATCCCTCCGTCCGTCCGTTTCATTCTATTCCGTCCATCCTCGTTCGTGGTGCATTCACATCAAATGCGTTGACAACCCCTCTAGACCAGTGGTTCCCAGAGCTGGTTCCAGGGACTGTCATGGTTTCCTTTAAGGGTCCCAAATGGACCCCTACAGGTCTGTAACTCTCAAGAGTTATGGAGGTGCTTTGAAATTAAAGGGTTTGAGAACCACTGTACTAGACGCATGGACATTTCTTCAACTGTGGTGTTACCAATGATGTTAATTACGGCTCCATTTGGTTCCATTTGTACACTCTCAGAGTTCCTTGAATCCTTGAAATTGTTTGTTTCAAGGATTGAGAACCACTGTGCTACACCAAATGGAATAGAGCCTTTATTGGAATCACTGATTCATTGGTAACACCTGTGAAGGAAGTAAGGAAGAGGCCCAATTTCTTTCCAATATGGCTCCTGTTCATACAGCCTATTGTTGAGAGAACACAGCACTAGTGTGGAGGGAATCCCAGACTGACCGGACCTATTGGGCCTGACAAACGCATTCAGTCGTGAGATTTGCTTTTGTTTCAATCCCTGAGGACATGCTGTACTAACATGGTGGTGGGCTACAGTCTCTTTCTGTACGTTGGGGGGGGGGGGTGGTCTTTCTGCTGGCGTTTTTATTCCAGTTTAACCTACAACAAGCGGTGCTACTTACACTCCTAACTCTGCATGCTGCGTCGCTCGGCGGTGAGTGCTAACTCTACTCTCTTTCCATGCTTAACCCATAAAACCTAAGGTCCATTCCACAAATGTCTTTCTAAAAACGTGCTGTGAGCTTTAAACTTTAAAATAGCACCGCTATGCTTTCGCAGTTTTAAATTTAGAGTCCCGTCATATGACTGGGTCCCTGCGTCAATTGCCGATCTACAAGCTCACAAGTTGAGAGGTTGGAGATGGATTGATTGAAACCTTTATTTCAGGGAAATCCATTGAGACCAAGGTCTCTTTTTCAATGGCGCCCTGTATTAAGGCTGCACAATATTAGAAAAGCATGCGATATTCGATAACGTATTTGAATACCTCCAACGATATGACTCACAATAAGTACATTAGTAATAAGTAAGATAAGTAGATGTACTTCCATGAAGGGCTACTGGGAACTGGGAAGTACTTGATATAAACAGAAAACGTTCAGTTGAGAGGGGCAGCTGTGCTCAACTTGAGAAAATAGCAGATCTACAAGCTCACAATGCATCGATGCGTTGTGAGCTTGAAGATGTGCTGTGTCAAAGGCCCTGTTCAGTCTGAACACCTCAAATCCAGCCCAAATCTCATTTCCTATCCAGATTGGAGTCAGATTGGTGTTTATACAGTCTGAACAAGTCTAAGGATTTTGTGATTCAAGTCAGATTAGCAAAATTCTGACTGCATAAAAACAATGCGACATCCACTGTAGGCCACAAATCGGATTTGGGCTTCCAGTCTGAACGCAGGGCCTATAAGAACAGAGGGTTTAGCCTGTTCTCTGCTAACAGCAATACATAACGTAGTGGTTCTCAACCTGTGGCCAGGGGTCCCCACATGATTGGGGGAGAGGTCCCCAGATGTCAGTGAAGTGGCAAATTAAGCCTTTTTAAAGGCCTCAAAGGAGTCAAACTAAATGCAATGCTCCTAACTCCTACTGCTGCTCCTAACTCATACTGTAGGTTGGGGTCCCCACTCCCAGTTCAAATACGGTATGATTATTTTGGGGGGGCCGCGGCCTGAAAAGGTTGAGAACCATTGACATAACACACTACTATAGTGACCTCTAATACCAGTTTTAACTTTCTGACACTCACACTCCGTTTCATCTCCTCTTCCCTTCCAGTTCCAGAGCCTCAGAGTTCTGAGCAAACATAAAAAGACTCCCTGCCAGCAGCCTCTTCTTTGTTTTTGATTTGTTTCGTTTGGTTTGCTTTTAAGCTGATCTTTGAGAGAGAGGAGGAACCTTTTGGAAAAAAGAAGATGGGTGCGTTTTGGAAGATCGGTTTGCCTTGTCGACGACTACTACGCCGCATGGAGCCCTGGACCCAACCATCGGCCTCTACTCTTCCCTCCCTGTAGTTCTTCTACGGTGTTTCCGGGGGAGACGTGCGACTGTGTCGGTTTGTTTTGTTTTGGCCTGTGAATTGCGAGCGGCTTTTTTTAAGCCATTCACCCAAGTGCCTCTGAAGTTGTATTGTACACATTTTTTGCTTGCCTTGTGTTTGTCTGGGTGGTGTTAATTGTGTTGTAATTTGGTCTATATGGGGAGGGAAGATTCCAAAATCGAAAATCCAATTTGGAAGTGGAGAAAGAGCAGCAATAAGCATTCAGGTGGTAGAAATTGGAGAATAGGAATTTGATCTGTTTGGATTAGGAATATAAATATTAGACATTGTCAGTAAAAAGCAGAGAATGGTTAGAGTAGTATTTTCTTGTTTTACAGGCTAAACTTTTATTAAACTGTCGTCTCCAGAAGAAAAAGGACTACAATGTGGTAACCTTAACATAGCCGGTCCCAAACTTTCAAAAGTACCAAAAGGAGAGAGGAGGGGGGGGGAAAGAAAACCAGAGTTTGTAATCAATATCTCACTCTTGCGGTAGACATTTGTATCATTTAGATATGCACAATGCCAATGAACACTCATGTCTGGTATACATTAAAGCAAAATGTAGGCCTAAACTCCGTTTCCGTAGTGTGGCGTTGTCGCTTGGCGACAAGAACGGAGATATTAGCTACAAATTGTCCCGTTGCTATCTTATCTTAACTAGTTTCTTGTCACCAATTGAAACCGCCATGTGACAGAGTATGAGTTATTTTAGCTTGAATATATGTGACATAACGTGTTTGATACATAGTGCGTTTATGAAACCGTACAGACCTTGTAGATAACTATTTGTTTAAACTTGGAGGGTTTTACTGTATAAACTCTGGATTATTAAAGCCAATTTGTCTAAACCAACGCTTGTGTTCTTATGCTTGTTTTCACGTCTACTATAATTTCTGGGTCAGATGAAGCAAACTGTGGTATCAAGGAAAACCAACTGTTTCTTATTACTTTTAAGCCAAAGAGTTTTTCCACACATTCAAATGGTGTGGAAAAACAGTACCTATTTTATAATTTGGCATTCTCATAAACACTAAATGTGTTAAATTTGCCCCTGTCCGAAAAAGTCCAGCCTGGTAAAAGCTCTGTATAAAGAAATGCAAGGATAAAGGCCCTTTAGGCTTACAAAACCAATCACCAGTACAGTAGCCTACTTCACTGTTGAGAGGCTTTCAGAGAGTGCCTGTGTGTGTGTGTGTGTGTGTGTGTGTGTGTGTGTGTGTGTGTGTGTGTGTGTGTGTGTGTGTGTGTGTGTGTGCTTTAAAATAACAAACATGAATAAAACAGTTCAAGAAAAGTGTACTTTGCTGGGGGACAGAATTTTGACTGTGCCAATAGTTGCCCAGGCCACTCCGGATGTGTGGGAGTTAAACAAACTAATCAATTGAAATGGGCATTTTACTTTAAAACACTAATGGGGTCATCGATTTTTATCTGTTATTGTTTTCATTTAAAAATTAAAGAATAAAAATGACCCCTCATGGACAATATCATTTACCAGAACCAGAGGCATCTGTTTTCAGTGAGTAACATGAAGTTACAATGGGTTCATAATAGGAATGTTCTGGATATTGAATCAAGCTACTTCCAAACTGTCTGGGGTGCAATAATCGATTATTGAAAAATAATTCTATCCTAAAATGTCCTAATGAGAGGACGATGGACGTCACAAACGGGTAACATTTGGACCGGCAAGGCGCTTAAATCCACACCAAACTCGACACAAACACGGTTCAGGGGTTGCATGGCCATGACAATATAGTCACACCAGTCTATAGCCTTGTGTAGCCAGCCTTCATCTGCCTTCGCAATGCATATTGCCCCAGGGCAGATTACAGTGATATTAGTATTGCTACGCGAGGCTAGACCATGGAGGACTGCCCTTAAGTCAGACCTCCCGTTAGTCCAACCTGTGGTGCGGGTTAAAAATCACCCATGGCTTCTTCTGAGGTGGCCATGTCGGGGACCTATAAACCTAACACATACACTAGTATGGGGCACTACAGCAATGTTTAACATGTCAAATGTCAATATCTCAGTTGACTATTGCTCTGATCAGAGTAATATAGCGTAGGACTGGATTTTATTTGAAGCCTGAAACTCTAGTTCAATAAAACATCAAGCAGTGCCCTGTAGGCCAGGTGTAGCAATCAGTAATGGCCGTGTCCAGGACACCCATCTGTGGATTTGTGGTGTCTTTAGTGGGATTGACAGGGCTACTGCTGTGACTTCACTTCCCAGGGTGCAACGGGAGCAGCTGGCGGCCATCTTCCTGATGCTCAGGGAGAACCAAGAAGCACTGGGTGACGTGACGGAAGGAGACATGAATGAACAACTCAAACTCTACTACTCTCTGTAGTCTATACAGGAGAGGCAGAGCAACTCAAACTAGTCTATGTAGAGAGAAGCAACCAAACTGTATAGTCTACTAGTAGAGAGAACAACTAAAATTGTAGTCTACTGGAAAGAGAGACAACTCAAACTGTAGTCTATTAGTCTAGACTAGTCTAGAGAACAACCCGAAGGCCCCTTTTCCACCGTTGTTGAACTGGTTCCTTTTTCTCTGCCTAATATTGAACCAGTCCAGAGTGTTTCCACTGAAAATGAATTGGTTCAGAACCCTAAAAGTTGGTTCAGAACTGGAAATGCCCTGACCTGGGAACCAAAGTGGGTCTGTGGGTGTGTCACTATAGCTTAGATGCAGATGTGATATAAAGTAAGCAATGGCAAGGGAAAAATCATCATTAAAAAAAAAGAAAAGCTAAACTGTAACTGCCATTGACGACAGAATTTCCCCTGTTAATTGGACACTTTGACGGGTCATATATAACACATTGCGAAAACTGGGGCAACTGGGAACTCCTGCTCCCTGCAATGGTTCTGCTTTAAACTGGTGGAGACGCAAGCTGGTTCGTGGCCCGGTTCCGTGAAAGCACCACGGCTCTCTTTATTGGTTACTATTTGAACTTTTAGCACAGTAACTTGCATAAACACATTATATTATATTACATAACTATATTGGATCTCACCTTTTCGTAAATGAATGCCCTACTTCATCATACAAGAGTGTTGCACACTCAGATCAGCCAACGCAGGGAAACTGGAAGTACCCTCACTAAAAACGCCGGGACAACGCTCCACACGTCCCAAACTCTTCTCCCTTCTGGCTCCAAAACTGTGGAATGCACTTCCCATTGCAGTCAGAACTGCAGCATCACTCCCAATCTTCCGCCGTAGCCTGAAAACCCACCTTTTCAGACTCCATCATGGCCCATAGCACTTACCCTAACCCCTTAGATAGCATTTGACACAGACTTATAGCATGTTATGTAGACAGCACTATAATTGTATTGTATATAGCCTAGTCATAGCACGCCATAGTACATATGTATAGCACAGTAGTGAATATGTATAGTTTATTATGTATAGTGTAGGCTATGTATAGTTTCATCATATAGATATTCCACTGTTACCTTCTTAGCTTACGCATGTTTCATGATAAATGCTTTTATGTGATGTATTCCCATGCTTTTGTTCTTGCTTAAATGTAAGTCGCTCTGGATTAAGAGCGTCTGCTAAATGCCTAAATTGTAAATTGTTGCACAAAAGTATAGCAGATTTCTTTTGTTTTTGAAATACGATAATAAAAACAACGAATGGTTTTGGACATTTTACTTGTTCTACTTTTCAATGTGTTCACTGTTCATAAAGATGTCTGTCTAGCTGCAGCCTGTCACTCTCTGCTGCACTATCATGACCTGTAGGCTGTGTTAAATCTGTGGAATTACCCAAAAAAAAGAAAGCTAAAGAGGGAAACACCGCCCCCTGGTGGCCACATACCTCCACATTCCCAAGCAGGTGTTGCACTCGAACGGGTGACCCTCTTTTATACTACTCTGCCCACAAGGTAACCAGTTTGAGTGTAACGTCGCTGCCATGTCAACGTGGGATGCAACCAAAGACCTCCAGCCGCATCAACTCCTGAACGGGGGTTGTTGCTGCTCGCTGTCACCACTGTGTCCCCAAGATGTCATGTCACCAACAAACAAGACCCAATTGCAAGTATACTAGTATACTAGGCTTTTTTTTAAACAATCTGGATAGACCTTTTTTGTTGTTGGTGAAAACGTCGCGAAAAGCGTCATTTTGAATGGATCAGATCCATTATAGTTTTAAGTTAACTTTGAGTTGATTTAATTTAATATATATATATTTTTTAATTCAATGAAATACTATTAAACCGACGTGTTTAATTAACTTTGGACGTAAAGAGAAAGCCGCATGAGTATGATGGTGAGTTTACATGACTTGGTGGACGTAGCGCTGGGTTCTGATGCGGGGCTGGTGAACTTCAACGCTCTCCGCGCCGCGCTGCACGCTATGCTGGAACACCTGGACATGCAGCATGTACCGACCACCTGGGCACACCGCGATGATGAACACGACCCTCCTCCTCCTCACCATCACAAGTCAACGGGTCCGTAATCTCCGTATGGTATTGGTATATTAATATCTGCTGTATTCGCTTCTGCACTGTTTGGTTTTGAAGTAGGCTAGTAGACTATAGGCCTACTGTTACTGAAGTAGAATTTTAGAGCATTGATTCTCAAGCTTTTGTATTTTAACCCCCCAGCGGCTCAGCCCCCAGTTTGACTGACTGACATGTATGCATGATTTACCAGTGGTGGAAAGTAAATACGTACATTTACAATGTTGAGGTATAAGAAGGTTAAATTAAGTAAAACATTTGAGTACTTTTTTTCACCACTTCCACCACAGTCCAAGGACCCCCCAAAAACCCCACAAAAGCCAGGCATGGGACCCCCAGAAGAGGATAGAGGGTATGCGCGTGACATCATGATACCAGGACTTTATGCGGAAATGCCTACTGAGTGGCAAAAAACTACTTTCTGGACTTGACAGACCGTACATCCAAACAGAAAAGTCATATTTGATTGCATTAAATGACTGTAATCAACGTTAAACTCACTTTGTCACTCGATTTGCCACTCGATCTGTCATTCACTTTATGCATGCGCATACCCTCTATACTTTGTCAGCTCACACTAAAATGTATATTGCGTCCCATATGGCAGCCCACATGTACAATATGCATCACATAGGCTATAGCCTTTGACATAACACAGAAAACAAAACAAAAATTGCATATAGGCCTACATGAAAACATAAAGGCAAGAGCAATGTCCATAGCAATGTCCAAAGGTATTAAATCTTAGAAGATTTGCGTTAGGGTGGAAAAGAAAATAATCAGAAATGTCCAACTAAAGTGTTTCTCCACTGTGGTGGTGTTGTTGTTTACTGAAGTCAGAGAGCTGAGCAGGCCATCTTCTGGCCGCGCTGCACAGCGGGCCATGGCTGTGGAGGAGAAGCTGCAGCGGATCGAGCAGCAGATCTCCACGTGGGAGAAGCTGCCCAGCGGCGCAGAGCTCCTCGAGCAGACAACCTCGTCCTCCAGGACTCCTGTCCAGGACATGTGGACCCTGATGCAGCTCCGCCACAGGACCCAGACCAATGAGGACGGGGTATCCAAGGTCAGCCTCCTTCCTCCTGAATGTGTAGAACGAGTGATTCTGAACCTTTACAGGCTGCCTGCAACCCCCGGAAATAATCCTATTTCAACTGGGGGACCAAGCACATGGAATTGTCAGAGTTGAGGCATTACATTTAGTTTGACTCAGTTCCACAGATACATTTGCAAGGCGTTGTGCGTGAGCTTGTAGATCAGCTATTTTCACAATGTTTGCCTCTTTCTTATATGATTTTATTGTATAGTTTGTTAATTACTTTTGATGCAGTAATGGTCTTTTCTTTCTCTCCTTTCCTTTCCTTTCCTTTCCTTTTCTTTTAAACATTTTTCTAGGTATTAACAAACTTAAATTGTCCCTTTACTGTACACACAGGAACATTACCTTTAATCCTCCCAACACTAAAACATATCGTCATTACATCACAATCGAAGACCAATTACACTCTGGCATTGGGTCCTTTAATCCACATATTTCTTACGTCATCATTGAGAGCTAGTTATACATATACACACCATGTACTCTGGTCCCAGCAAATCAGGCACAATTTGCATTTTTTTCTATTTTACAAATTACATATAATATAGTAGGCCTATGTATGACTAGCTCTCAATGATGACGTAAGAAATATGGTCATGTATGTAATCTGGTCCCAGCAAATCAGGCACAATTTGCTGTTTTATTTGCATACGCATCAAAAGTGTCGGGTTGGCTGGGACGGTGCATACGGACCGGGCGAAACTATTACTTGCGCACTCTGCTTGCGCAAGTAATAAAATAATAATAATAATCATGTGGGGGTCCTACGACTCCTACCCATAGTTTGAGAACCACTGGTCTAGAACTGTGTTCTTGTGTATCGCAAGACATCTGGTGTACTGTAGCCTATATCACAGGTTCCTTCTGTAGACCGCTGTGGGGTCTTTGGTGGAGACTTGTGGAGACCCCCACACACACACTGTGATTTCACATGACCGCAAGCGGGCCATAGGTAACTGCCTGGAACTAGGGCTGTCAAAGTTAACGCACTATTAACTAGTTAACTCACAATCCTTTTAATGGCACTAATTTTTTTAATGCGCGATTAACGCACTGTGAAGTTTGACAGAATGGTTGAGAGACGCATGCATGTGAATGCAGGCAGTCAGTGAGCCCCGCCTTTCTCCCCCCCCTCTCTCTCTCTCCCAGTGAGTCTACACAATTAGAAAACTTATTTTGATCAACATGGCCTGTTATCTCTCGTAATGGTACCATTGGCCAACATCAATACAGTTCTTTAGTTTGGGTCTGGAAGGCTAAATCTCATCAAATGGTGGTCCGTGGCTCAAATGCAGAATAAATAATGGGCCTTGATATGAAAAATCTTGAAAACCACTGATTTAAGGTATATTTAGAACGTATACAAAATATGCGGGTTAATTTGCGATTAATCACAGTTAACTATGGACAATCATGCAATTAATCGAGTTAAATATTTTAATCGATTGACAGCCCTACCTGGAACATGTAGTGTTGTTAGCAGGAATAAACACAGAGACACCCGGGAGGAAGTGGACTAAGAAAGGGCAGGCCAAACAGAGTTCCTGTTTCTACATAACCTTGCATCACCAGACTTTCCACCTCGGAAGAAAGCCTGGTATTGGTTCCAAACTGGCCTGTGTGATCCAGGCTATGCCACGTATACTGAAAACAGAAAAATATGGTGGTTCCAGTGCACTGGTTCCGTTTTTTCGGCGCTGCTTTGTTTTGGTTCCCCCAATCCCCATTTAAATGCTGAATACAACAACTAGTTTAGTCTCGTCAGTTGCTACGAGTTGGAAATAATAGAAGATGGATACAAACAAATCATTCCTATAAGGCCTATAGGAATAGTTTGTAAGTATTGTGGCATAGTATAAGCTAAACTATGCCACATTAAGGGTTTTATTGGGTAGGCCCTTAGCCCTTACGGGGAATTATTTTGGGTAATTCTGGTTCTGGTTTGGTGCTTCCGGCCTGATGACTACAAACCAGTGTCTACAACATGACGGAAGTTTTTTCTGCTCATTTCTGCTCACCAGATCCAAAACACGCAAATGGTAACTTTTTTTTACCAATGTGTTCCCAGATCGGACCGTAACTAATGCATTTTAGGACATCAAATCTGGCCTCATGGGCCATGAGTCATGGCCATGTCTTCCAACTGGGGAAGCAGTGTGTGTGCATGGTGATCATAGAATTAGAGAGTAGTGTGCAGAGTGCATAATAAGGCCTTTGATGACAGAGCAGCGTACAATAGGAGATGGGCACCATACTGTCTTCTCAGATGACCTGTCAGTGTGTCTCTTCAGGTTTCTGCAGGGACGCAGGACACAGTGCTGTTAGTCTGCTCACACTGTCCGTGTGTTTTAAGCCACTAACACCGATAAAGCATCTGTGTTATTGTACATTTGTGGTAAATTGTATATAAATATAATGTATATAGCAACCTAAGTAAAGTAAAACCCAAAACAGTGGTTCTCAAAAATAGCAGATGTGCAAGCTCACAGCGCATGCTGCGAGATTGTACATTTTGTACATCTTGAAAGTGTTGAATCATTTAGTTTTTTTTAACACAAATCTTCTCTTCTGGGGCTCCCTGGCACAAAACCTTTTCGGAGGGGGGTCTGCTGCCAAATACATGTCAATTTGGGGGTCCTTGGCAGGCACGATAAACATTTGAGCGATACTGATTTAGAAGGCATTTTGTGGAATCGGCCTCAGGACAGGTCCTAATGGGTTAAATGACGCAAAGTTTAAACAAAGCGATGGTGGCAACAGAGGGAAAATATTAACACAATTGTTTGCAGGGACATTGCCCGGACTTGCCATCATCCCCTTTTATCCTATCTCGCCCGCCCTCCCTCTCTCTCTCTCTCTCTCTCTCTCTCTCTCTCTCTCTCTCTCTCTCTCTGATAAGGGGTTGTAATTAGCCCCCTGCAGAGATGCCTGTGTCTGTCATGGTATGAATAGCTCCCGGTTGAGGTTGAGGGCAGAATAATGCCTGAATGATTCATGGTGACCCGTGGGCACACTTTGGGTCAAACTGCGTTGTGTTGAATGTTACCCAATGATCCCTTACAGGCCTGTAACTCTGAAGAGGGTACAAATGGAACCAAATGGACCCGTTTGGTTCCATTTGTAGCGCCCTCTTCAGAGTTACAGACCTTTTTGGGTCCATTTGGCTCCATATGTAGTTATGTACACTCTTCAGAGTTACACAGTACAGACCTTTCTGGTCCATTTGGCTCCATGTGTACCCTCTTTGAGTCTTATCATGAGTTAAATTAACACTACATATTTACTGTGTAGCCCGTGAACCCCACAGTGTGCACTTCTACGCTACTACACAGTACACAGTACTTATGTTCAGAGAATTTTGTATTTATATTATGTTCCACTGTTTAATGCCAAAAAACAATTATTTGTATGACAATTAATTGTCAAGTTAAAATTGTGACAGTCCTAGCTGTATGAGGACAAACTGAGCACTTCTTTAAGGTGCCGACTATTTTGCGAGGCATTGTGAGCTTGTAGATCTGCTATTTTCACTAGTTTGGGACCCGGGAAAACATCCAATTTCTCTTTTGGGTCTAGAGCTAAACATTTGGGGAACAACTGTGGTAGAGGACACTTCTGGTTGACAAGTAGTACTGCATGAGTACTGCATGAGGCTCAATATTTGTATCCAGCATTTTGAATTGATACTGTCAGAGTAAACTGTTAAATATCCTTTGGGGTTTTCCAAATGTGTATGTGTGTGGACATGTGTGTGTGTGTATGTATGTATGTGTGTGTGCGTGCGTGCGCTGTGCGTGTGTGTGTGTGTGTGTGTATACCTTAACCCAAGTTGAAACAAAGGAAATTCCCAAGTTCTATTGACAGAGATTCCTGTGCATATTTAGTGGTACTGTTTAACCGGTGTCAGGTGTGTCCAGACATGAAGCCATGGCATGCATAGCCACACATTATGCACGCAAGCAACGCACACACAGACGCACGCACGCACGCATGCACACACACACACACACACACACACACACACACACACACACACACACACTGCAGGCTGCCTCGCCTCAAACAACTCAATCACTAACAGCCTGTTAATGAGTGAACGCTGGGTACAATATGGAAGTCACCCAGCTTGGTCAGTGCATGGCGGAAAGCGACTCGTTAATTGTACTTTTCAGTACAATTCTGCATTACCTGGCTCTCAACAGTAGGTCTGAGGACCCCCAGGACGGCCAGGAGTCATTGATGGGATGGATAGATGGATGCATTTATGGATGGATGGATGGATGGATGGATTAGATATACTGTATAGATAGATAGATAGATAGATAGATAGATAGATAGATAGATAGATAGATAGATAGATAGATAGATAGATAGATAGATAGATAGATAGATAGATAGATAGATAGATAGATAGAGCCACCATGTACTGAATCATGTATAACGATAAAAGTGTACTTGGATGATCCTCACATGTGTGAGGATGGTGTTTCTTCTTTAGTGTTTAGGCACTATGCCCACTAGGAACACTGCCTCCTCCATGGAGGAGCCATGCTATCTGCAGCACCATGCACCACAGTGTGTGGGACCACTGGTTGCTGCAGTAACTGGCGCGGCAACAGCAGGGGCCCTAAATAAATGCAATCATGAAGCCATTGAGTGAAATGCGACAAAATGTGACAAAATGCGTCAAACTCGAACAAAAAGCGCCAAATGCTTTTACGGTGCCGCGTGGCAGCTGGCAGGTGGGTGGTCCCTAGGACAGGTCAGGATGTTATTATAGATGACCACAATGCTGATGATATTCAGAACAGATATTCAGCTATTCAGTGATGATAATATGTAAGCTGTCCAGAGCACATTCAGAGTGGTCAGCCATTAACCTAGCTCTGGTCCATAGCTTTAATGCCTTCATTAGAGCTATGGAACTGTTCTCTTCCTACGCTCGCATAAATGCAGACCAGCCTCTCGTCTGTAGCGTAAATATAAAAAACGTTTTACCTACTCACCAATACAAAGGCGGTTTGTGTAATTAGAAAGCCTACTTTCCTTAGTGGACGCACACAAAACGTATTTTTTATTTCCGCTACAGAGGAGAGGCTAGTCTGCATTTCATGCGAGGGCTAGAAGCAGAAGCAAAGAGTGGCAGAGCCTTAATGCAATGGCAGCAAAGGGCATTAGGGCTATGGACCAGAGCTACCATTAACCGAGCCTGATTAAATACGGCGGTCAGCCGTTTAATAACTTAAATTCTTAAAATAAAAACGTTTTGTTTTGTTTTGTTAAGAAGTTAAAGCGCTATATTACAATAGCAATCGTTGGTATAGTGTGTGTTTAGTAACAGCTCTTAAATAAACATTAAATAAATGGTTAGTTTGAGATTCCAATTTTATCCAATCAGGAGAGAACCGCACAAAAGTCATCTACCTACAGGTATATATCATAGTGCATGTGCCAATTCCTATTTTGTCTATAGACTTTTTTTTATTTCATTCTCACCATGTCCAATTTGACTTGTTTATCCTGTATCCTGAATTAGTTCTCTCTCGACTGGATGGAATTGGTATCCCAACCTGAAAAAGCATTTCCTTTTTACTAAAGAGACGGGGACACCCCTGTTACTGAACCAACACTCAATGGCAATGATTGCTAGAGTGCCCATAGAGCTATGCAACACTTATTTTAATAACATAAAAATCACTCACAGAACCTTTAACATACTCTACCACACGGATTGGGTAAAATAACCTTTTATATTCATTAAGTTCAGACATTGCAGCTTCAAGTAAAGAAAAAGGGGTCTGGCGGCATGTGAGCAATGTGGTGACCATTTGCACTGAACAGCAATGATTCACTGACTGAGCACACAGCAAAATCCAGAGTGTTCTTTTAACACTTGGATGCCTAAGTCCTGTTTCCTGCTGGGATAGCAGCTTTTGAAAATGAGTGTGTAACAGCTTGACGTGGCTTATCCAGGAACTGTGGGCCTGTGAATCAACACACATGCAACAGCTTGATGTAGCTGATCCAGGAACTGTGGGGCCCTGTGAGTCAAACACAGTGACAGTGCCCTCCAAGTCAACAACACTTGTCAACAGCGGTTTGCATTGAAGGCCAGAGGTTAGGAACACAGTCAGACAGCTACCATGGGCGGTGAGGTGCATGGGGTGCTATTGGAACCAGGCCCAGATTAGGTTGTTATAGGGACCTTCAGAGCTGTGGTAACATGTCATTGTACCTCCCATTGTTCCGAAATTACTAACCATATCTCAGACTCTAACCCTAACCCTATCTGCAAGCACGGGAGCAGTGCAATGCGCTTCCAACCAGCAGCGCATATTCGCCAACATTTCCGCATGTTCGGACTAAAGGGACTTCAGATCTATGGGCAGTCCCCCAGAACTGTAAGGGGTGGGCTGTCTTCTGGGGTCCCCAGTTCTTTGACCCTGAAGTGAGATAAATGTATTTACTTTCATTCATTTTAAAATAGCGAACGCATTACACCATGTTTTTGACGTTGCATAGAAAATCTCTTTTCTGAAAATAGCCGATTCACAAGCTCACACCTGTAGATATTTAGCTGAACGTCCGCCTATTATGACATGCTCAAAATAGGGAGGGTTGCATCCAGTTTGGACTAAGTCACTTACTTACAAGACTGTAAGATTGCATAGATTAATTCAGTTCATAAATATACTGTATATCAGGTGTGGGCAACCTTAGACACGCGTGTATAAAATAAAATAAAGGTTATGGATAGTCAAAATCAGTTGGAAATATCATGATGTGGTGTCATAATTACACTTAATGTTGATTTGGCACACTGACTATCAAGAAAATAAAAACATGGCACTTCATGTCAAAAAGGTTGCAGACCCCTGCTGTGTATATATATCACATTGTGGGTATGCCACCCTCTGGAAATCCAGGACTATAGGACAGGACACTATTTTGAAGCTGATGTATCTTCCATACGTTCACAGTCCATGGCCCTCATCCAGGATCTACTGAAGGAGATCCAAGATCTCCAAGCCTTCCGAAGCAGCCTTAAGAAGGAGGTTGAACAACTGCAGGACCAAGTGAACAAGGTGAGGATGCTCATATTTGTGATGTCGGTACATGGCACAGTACCGACATCAGTCAGTCAGACTCAACTGACATTGAGTGGGTGGAATTGGGGCTGGCAAAGTGGTAAACATGGATTGAAGTTCTCAGTCGCCCAGTCATTTGGATGCTATAGAAGCGAACATGTTGTGCACCGACAATAGCAGATCTACAAGCTCAGATCTCAAATAGCAGATCTACAAGCTCACAACACGTGGCACTGCAATGTGTTGTGAGCTTGTAGATCGGCTATTGTCGGAAAGTAGCAATAGAATATACATGTTTCATAAACATGCATGGTCTCAGAAATGTCATAAAAGCAAAGGTTAATGCCTCAAATCTGTGGTTTCTTCAACTGGTCGGGCTGTATGTGCAACAGCAGCAACATAGGTTTAGTGATATTATACCTAAACATCAGCATTAAACTTTTAGTCATGAGATTCATTTTGCTTCATTCCATAAGTAAAGTACTACCTGCCCACCATTGCGGAGGCTGGGTGTTTGAATCCACCGCTATGTATTTGGCTTTGTCGAGCGTCTTTACGAACTATGATTTACCTGTGTTCGGGAGAGGGACGCCGGGCGGGGAAGGGGGATATTTGTCACATACTCCTACGTGCTGGAACAGAACCTGTCAGCAGGGACTGTCCTCCTGGTGGGGACTCCTCTGGCAGGTCAGTCAGTAGGATGCAACAGCAGTGACAGCACACAAATGTGTGTGCCGAGGAATGTTAGTAACAACTGCAAAACAACTACATTGAGGAGAAAAATATTTGAATGGGTTGTAGCAACTGTATGACTTAGAACTTACTTTGTGGATAATTTTAAAAGCTTTTTTCCCCCTTTAAAGGTCAGGTAGAGAAAATAATTTGGTCTCTTAAGTCATAATTATGGTCTCAGTTACATAGACCACTAGGAGTCACTGTAGGAGTCACGCAGAGGGCAGCATCATCAAAGGGCTTGACTCTAATCCACTAGGTGTCACTCAGTACATCACCATGGATACGCAACAATAGAGATCTGGTTCCATGCTATGATAATGGTGATGTGTCTCTCTCTCTCTCTCTCTCTCTCTCTCTCTCTCTCTCTCTCTCTCTCTCTCTCTCTCTCTCTATCTCTCTCTCTTTCTCTCTCTCTCTCTCTCTCTCTCTCTCTCTCTCTCTCTCTCTCTCTCTCTCGCTCTCGCTCTCGCTCTCGCTCTCGCTCTCTCTCTCCAGATAAACATGGGTGAAGTGGCTCAGAGGGTGACAGAGGTGGAGAAGTGTTTCCACCGTGTGGACGAACTGGAGGCCGTTACAGTGAGTTCCTCTCTCACAGTAAATGCTTTAAATACAATGGTATGTAAATGAGATGGGCGTCTGTGGCCTAATGATGCATATCGAACTGTGGGGTCATTGAAATCAAGGTCACAAATCACTTTATTAACCAGATCTGTGCCAGAACGAGATAATCTTGTGAATAGCTATTGTATCCAACGGTGCCATTCACAAGATTACGAGATTTGATTAATAAGCATTAATCCAGCATTATTTTATTTTGTTTTTTTTGAGTGGTGCAACCACTCCTATAGACAGCTATGTGTGTCCCTGGGTCTGTCCCTGGGTCCCTGTGTCCCTGTCCGAACACGAAAATAGCGTTATAGCGTTTGTTCACCACCAAGTGTCACTGTTGCACAGCCTAACACACAGACACAGACACACAACAGGCCAGGGAGGAGGGCTTGTACAGTACAGTACAGTACAGTACAGTACAGTACAGTACAGTACAGTACAGTACAGTACAGTACAGTACAGTACAGTACAGTACAGTACAGTACCACTCACCTCAGACAGGTCTGATTTGTTCTTTTTTTTTACTCACATGGTAGAAACACCTACATCCCGATCCGAGGGGAGGGTCATTGGCACAACATAGTCTGAGGACAGTGGACTACTGATTTAAATGGCATTTGTAGAATCGGCATCAGTTAGAAATGGTAAATGATCCATTATCCAAGGCACTTTACATAGATTTAAGCGGCATGCGAGTGTGCCGAGCCTGAACAGACTGCCGATCACATCATCACAGGCTGCCCCCTATACAGCCCATCCTCAGAAGCTGGCCTTTTCGACGTAGGACCAGAGACGAGGGCATGGCTGCATGACACTGAGTTGGCCATCTGATGATATACGAAAGAAGAAGATAGATTTAAGCAATACTACACAAGCAACAACAACCAAAAAATGGGTTCCCGTCCTGGGTAAACAATATATATTTTTCAAAGATTTGCAGAAATTGTCACAATTTTTAAAAAGTAGCAGATCTACAAGCTCATAGCACGTCACAAAGGGACACGTTGTGGGCTTGTATATCTGTTCTTTTTGGTTAATAGTTCAAATCTAAAATGACACAGATGCTTTCCCGGTTTCAATTCTCATTGTCATTTACAAATGGAAACTCATCTCAACGACTAAAATACCTGGCTCCATGAGGTACAGTACATCTTCCTGCTTCCCCTCACACTACCATTGGTCGAGCGTCTTTATGAACACGACTGACCCGTGTTCGGGAGAGGGACGGCGGGCCAATAAGCTGAATTAGCGGTTCAGTGTCTTGCTCAAAGCCGGGGATCCAAGTAGGAACCTTCTGGTTCCCAAGTGGCCACTCTATCTCCTCCGCTACTGCCGCCCCAAATGAATATGGAAGGGCTTTTTGGACCTGTCACGTGTGTTGTTGTTGACAGAGGACACTGAGGGAGAGAGTTCCAGAGAAGCTGGACCGTTACGTGAGCTGGGATGCCCTGCACTCAGCCCTGCTCAGCCACCATCACACCCTTCAACAGGCAAGACCACACATCTGCTGGCAATTTAGCAGATGCTCTTAGCCAAAGCACCTTACAAAGTAGAACTGTCATTTTAGTTTTTGACGATGAATTGCCATTAACAAGATTTCTAACTTTTTGGGGGGTAATGTTTTATCTTCTACTCCATCTTCTACTCCACTGTTTCCCAAACACCCCCACAAATAAGTAAATAAAAGCACCACTGTTGTATTCCACAGGAACTTGGAGGCCCAGGGACAGTAGAGTCAGTGAAAGACGCCAGTGTGTCCAGTGATCTAAGCAGCAGCACAGTCACAACCCTGACCAGCCCACTGGCTCCAACAAGCACCACCACAATCATACACGAGACGCCGCTGACTTCTCCAAGACAATCAGCTCCAGACCAAGGTTAGTAGAGCTTTGCATTTTGCATTATTTTGTTTTATTTCTGGTTAGTTTTGACTTTAGTTTCAGTTCAGTTGGAATAGTATGTAACAAATAAGCAAAACAATATTCATTTTACTCTCTACCAGCAGTTGTCAGCCACTGGTGTAGTGGTGGTGTTTTACGTGCAGAAACACACTGCTCCCTCGCTGTATTTTGGTATTTTCACAGTTTTGGTTCTGTTTGATAGGTTGAATACTTTATTAGCAGGGTTGTTAACAGTACAGAAAGTACGGTCAAAAGGTATGCTAAAAGGATAACACAGAAAGCCCCAGAGGGCTTTTTTCCATTGTGGTCCATTGTACTCAATTCATGACAGTACTACATAAAATACATACACTCCATAAAGTGTGATAATCACATACGTCCCTATTAACCAGAAAAGTGGGTTTGCTGGTTTGTTACTTTTTTTGAAGACTTAGTTTTACTTTAGTCTTTATTAGTTTTGTTACAGTCGTTTTATTTTTTTATTGTATATAAAAAAGTGTGAACTCCCTTAGTTTCAATGAACCATAATAACCTATATCCCCACACAAACCCCAGAGCTCCCCCCACCACGGCTGCCCGTGCACACTTACCCCGACACGGACACTGCGGTCGCTACGCGGCACCTGTCTCAGGGGGGCGGCAGCAGCGGAGCCCTGCTGCGCCACCCAGAGACAGTCGAGGCCTTGAGAGAAGTGGGCAGGCTGCCGCAGAGGCATGGCAGCGTGGAGGCCCGGGTCACAGCGCTGGAGTTAGGAAAGGTGGACCAGGCACAGCTGGCTCACCTCCGGGAACTCATCAACAACATGGGTGAGTAGCGCGCCGCTGTCACTGGAAACATAACTTGCTCACAACGCCTCGCAGTGAACGAGGCATTGTGAGCTTGTAGATCGGCTATTTTCACAATGTTTAATTGTGTAATATTTTATAATTTGGTATTAGCCGGGTCTTAAAGGTCATTTTGAAATGTGCAGACACTATATGTTGGTTTGTTTACTGTTGAGTGAGAAAACAATGTTGCACATTAATTTAATCATCTGGGAACCCCCCCAAATCATTTGGGGACACGCCTGGATCCCAACCCCCAGTCTGGGAACCACTGCAAGACGCCATTGACCCTTATTTGTATTTTTTTTATTTATCTGTGCGACCCCAATCTACACTGTAAAAATTATGAATTGCCATATCCTCATTTGCCATGTCATGGCCTCTGTGTTTTGTCAACAGGATTTAACATGTGGTATAATAAAACATTTATTGTCTTGATATCGTGTCTTACTGTACAAATACATAATAGGAGCGCGGGAGCTGCCTGACAACCTGCAGGATCAGCTGAACCACCTGAGAGCGTTGGTGCACAGCCTGACAGCAGACAGGGAGCGGGTGGGTCCTCCAAACACACACATACGCTGCTGTTTGGCCCAAGGGCCCACAAAGGGTACATAATGGGTCTGTATTATTGTTTAATTAAGAACCCCATTAAGGCCTTTTCAGACGGGGACCGGATGTGAAGCGGGCGGGGGGAAAAAAGCTGACCACAATCCGGCTCATGCACGCCGTTGACAATTTCATGGGACCTCTTGTGTCTCCGCCCCTCAACGTCCCAAATAATCTCCCTCGCCCCTCATTGAAAATTAATTACCAAGGCTCCCCGTCTGAAACAGCCTTCAGTCTTCACGGTATAGTAGATAGGATTCTTCCTGGGGTTCATGGTAACTCTGAGAGTGTGTAACTCTGAGAGTGTTCAAATGGTTATTCTAAAGTGGTTAGTCGTCCCAATCCTTGTTTCTGATTGGCTGGTTTCCGTTAAGTAGACTATAATCTACACTTTAGATGGGCTTATATCAATCACAGGTGTGTGATCTGTTTCTACAGTGATCCAGCGTATGTGTAGCAGGATGAGGGAAGGGTTAGTAGTTTGGAGTATCTGGCTGGCGAGGACGTGTTGTGATTGGCCAGTCTATCGCTTTGAGATAAAGTATAGTGATACACAAATATACTAATACAATTGTGTGCGTGCGTGTGTGCGTGTGTGTGTTGACCTCAGAGTGCAGAGTCACTGAATGCAGTGCAGGGGTCCGTCCATCAGTTGCAGGAGGAGTGTGACAAGCTCCATGCTGCAACCAGAAGCCTGGTGGAGGAGCACAGCCACAAGCAGAGTCACATCCAGGTAGGGGACAATGGACACTGTTTGTTTACAGTAGGCACTAAACAAGTTAACTGCTGAACAAATGTCCCTGTCCAAAATGAGCAATTACCAGGCAGCTCACACCTTGTGAGTGTTCACCCCCAGAATAGACCTTGCCAGTGATGACATCACCACAACCAAAAAATGTATTTCCAGGACGATAACACCAGCAGTGTTGCATTGTTATTCATTTTATTCATTATTAACCGTCATTCTGGAAGAAAGGGACACTTATTGCTATGGTTATTGACTAATATAGAAATATATTATTTTTGTTCTAAATATCCACAGGTTGACAAACTAGACATAGAGCTAATGTTCTGGACACTTTATTTAATAACTCTGCTGTCGGGCAGAAACCAGCTATGTCCAAAATATTAACTGGTCAGGAAATGTAAAACACAACATGTTTTTTTAGGTACGCTAGCACCTCCTATGCCCAGCTTTGTGTGTCTGTGTGTTTGTACCACGGAATGTGATGATTTGATTGGCTGAGCACAGAATGTGATGATGTATGATGATAATAGCACTCCTCACTTCAAATTATTTTAGAACAACACTGCCTCATCAAAGCTGGTATGGTGTCTTAATACATTGTCAGATATACTTGAATGTGTTCTTATATTATGATCATGTTACCCAAATCCAGCTCAAGTGGAGTTACAGGAGGTTTTTGGGCCATTAATGTGGAGATATAGATTATCCATATACAGACATTCTTCTTGGAAATCCTTCCTTCTTTTTTGCTTACAAACCTTTAAACACTGTGATGTGGTCTACAGGGTTCAGGGGTTATAAATGCACCTTGAGTTCAGCTCACCAACATCACATGCTTATGGATTATTTTTTAATCATCACAAATTTAAAAAGCTGGAATAGCAGATCTACAAGCTTGTAGATCAGCTATTTCCGTTATATTGTAAAAAAAAATACAACATTAAGTATGTCAGTAATTTCTTTGTTTAAGTTACTTGTCCTATCTGCCCTGTGCAATTTTTCATTACGAAGCCTTAATGGCAATCTGAAATGTAATTTTGATTCATATCAAAGTTCTAATGTTCAATGCCAAAATCAATTCAATTGTCAATTCTCTCTCTCTCTCTCTCTCTCTCTCTCTCTCTCTCTCTCTCTCTTTCTCTGTCTCTAGAAAGCGGCCCTGGACAGCAAGGTGAGCCAGGTGCAGTTTGACACGGAGACAGAGCAGCTCAACACCATGTTCCATGATCTGCTGTCCAAGGTCACTGACCAGGAGCACGACTGGCACACTGTCATCCACAGGCTCTCCTCCGAGATGGACAACAAGGTAAACACACATGCACGCACGCACGCACAAACACACACACGCACCACTCGCGAGCGCGCACACACACACACACACACACACACACACACACACACACACACACACACACACACACACACAGAGAAATGTACTATAATGTACTATAAGGTCCATTTCAGATTAACTCGGATTTTAGATGAAGGCTTAAACGCCGAAACGTTGGATTCATTTTTGTCTTACCTGCTGTCCTAATAAAATATTGTCACTCTGGCTATTGGCTTGTGCGGTCACCCTCTTGTTTTTTCAAGATTTACTCGACAGATAAAACATATTTGTCACTGTCCAGCAGAAACCAGCTAACTCCATTTTTCAGGTTTGGGATTTGTTTGTGCCACAGCCATATACTGTAAGTCTATAAGTAGGCTGTTAAATAATTTATTTCCCCAGTAAAGACAAATAATCTTGAGAAACAAGCTAATATACCAACAAGAACCCCAACACTTGAACCTTTGAGTTGTGATGCCTTGGCATTTAGGTGTTTGAATGTATTTTTCCATGACTCGGTGTACCATCCAAAGAGTTGTTCCTTAACCACTTCAACCCGCTATACTTTGTTGTGTGTCAAAAAGCCGCCAAAATGCTTATCTACATTAAGCTCAAAACGAGACAAGTTGTGAGCTTGTTTCTGTGGTTTCCGTGGTTCAGCTATATCCGGCGATCGTTTGTCTATCACAACACGGCCAGAATAGGGACACTGTGGTTCATCATGTGATAAAACACTGATCGGTGGACAATGGCATTAGAGTTCTCATTTTCTGCCCGAACCCGACCCGGCCCGGCCCGACATTTTAGGGCCGGGCCGGGCCCAAAAAATATGCTAATTAGTCGGGCCAGGGCCGGGCCTCGGGCTCTGTGATTTTCCGTGATTTTTAATTTTTCTTCTTTTTTCTAAAATGTTATTATAATAAAAATAGCAATTCTGTTATTTGTGTAATGTGTAGGCTATATAGCCTACAAGTATGTATTTATTATGAAGAGGGCTGCGCTATGGCGATTCACTTGTGACAGGAGGAAGACGGAGGAGTGGAGGCGGGGGGGCTTGGAATGGATTACTGACTGCGCGCAGGGCAGGCAGAGAGAAGTGAACGGTGGGGTGGTTGTTTAATGTTTATACCGCTGGCTGGCCTCTGTTTTGCGGCGCACCAAATGAGCTTCAGTTCATAATGCTAAATGTTTTATAAATCAATCGGATTATCACACGATAGACTGCAACATGACAAAAACAGCTGCACTGAGCCATCTCGTTAAACCCAGCTGGCTACGATGAATAACCTAATCATTAGGCCTAATCAACGTCATATAGTCACCAACCGATCCATATCATTCTGTAGTGTATGATCTGACCACGCAATGTTACAGTCCACTGCAGGCTACAGGCTATTTGATTTACAAAATGATTAGTATTATAACCGCCGTCCCTCTGTGCGGCGGCGCTCCTCGTTATATGTACCCGATTTAAAATAACAGATCTCTAAGCTGTCGAGACACGCCATGAGCGGGTGCATGGATGGTTTATAAACTTTGTAGGCTATGTTTGTTCTTTTGGACACCGAACGGGGACGATACTTGGGGTCTTGGACATAGCTTCACTTCAGAGGAAACGGAGAGAGCTACTCACCAGTCACCACCACTGGAAATGGAATCCATTAGAATGATATGGAAATGGTACATTAACAGTGAGCTACATAAATCCTTTATTTCGGCGATAAGTCCATTGAACTCCGTTCTCACTCTCACACAGACACACACTGAAAGAAGGAAAAAAAACGCCACTTTATTGCATGGCCAGCAGCAGCATGCGCCGTCAGTGGTTCACTGACGGCGCATGCTGCTGCGCTGGCCATGCATTAAAGTGGCGTTCTTTTTTTTCTTTGTCGGGCTTTATAGGGCTTCGGGCCTAACATTATGGTATTTTTTAGGGCTGGGCCGGGCTTCGGGCTGACCCAGTTAGGGCCGGGCCGGGCCGGGCTTCAAATTTCGGGCCCGATGAGAACTCTAAATGGCATCAGATTGCTTCCTCAAAAAGACCTGTTATAATGCTGGATGGTGTTTTGGCAGCTGAACCGCATCGAGCTGGACTCTGTGAAGACCGAGCTGGAGGCTCGATGGAGGAGCATCCTGAAGAACCTGCAGGCTCAGCCCACACCCCAGCACCAGGACGCTGCTGGCATCAGGAGGTAAGAACACACCCCAGCACCAGGACGCTGCTGGTATCAGGAGGTAAGAACACACCCCAGCACCAGGACGCTGCTTGCATCAGGAGGTAAGAACACACCCCAGCACCAGGACGCTGCTGGCATCAGGAGGTAAGAACACACCCCAGCACCAGGACGCTGCTGGCAACAGGAGGTAAGAACACACCCCAGCACCAGGACGCTGCTGGTATCAGGAGGTAAGAACACACCCCAGCACCAGGACGCTGCTGGCATTACACACCCCAGCACCAGGACGCTGCTGGCATCAGGAGGTAACCCTCCACGTTTTGAGCCATTATTTTGTCAAACAGTGCAAAATGAATGAATGAATGTCTTTCGGTGAAACCATAAGCATATTATGAACTAATTGAGCAACACAATAATTAGACTGCATAGCATGTTTGCTAACAGTAAAAATAACTTGTTGTTGATATTGCTGTTGTTGTTTGGTAGACAGCTGGTGGCCAGGTTCCACTGCATCTCCTGTGACCGTCCCGTCCACATGCACGTCCCGGGGCCGTGAGTCATTCCACCAACACATGACCTATTCATCATACCGTCGCTGTCGGGGGCAGAAACCTCTTATCTCCATACTCTAACTTGACCTTGATACTATACATCGTCACACAAAAGTACTTTTCGAATTTTAATCCTGAAATCCTTTGGGAAATATGAGGTTTCCACCCGACAGAGATGAAATAATGTTATGGATTTCATTCTAATGCAAGGGATTGTTTACTCTGAATCCGTTGCCAAGTAGTCTGCATGTTTATTTTTGAAATTTATTATTATACATTTTTAAGCCATTTATGTGTTCACAATGCTTAGACAAACATTGTAAATACTGTAGCCTATGCAATTGAAGGCATTAAAACACTTGGATTTCTGCCTTCTTAGGAAAGACAATTTAATAGCCATCATCAGCCCTTATCAAGACCATGCAAAGGAACCAATATGGACATTTTCTACATATTGACATTGTCCGATGTTTTATTGGTTGCGTTGTCTGACTACTAACCCTAATCCTAAATAACTCTAACCCTAACCTCAGTCTTAACTGGCCACGTAAGTAAACATGAAGCGAAGTTGTTGTATAGAGCACCGAAGTCGTGACGTCACTGTCGGTAGAGGCCGTCAGTCCCCAGGTTCATGTAGTCTTTATTTGCATTGAAATCCCCATACGGGGACTTTAGATCTCTTCATATAAGAACTGCGTTTGAAAAATAATACCGATCATCCCGGCCTTTTCACTCATATGGATATGAAGCATCGACTGAAGGTGGAAATGTACAAATATACCCAAAGAGTAACAAAATAAGCGTTAGAAATGAGTCAAACAACCCAGAGACTACATTTCCTGGGAGGCGGGTTGCTGCATCTGCCCGTTGCACAACAGAAACTGAATGTTAATTACGTTTATTTGTATTTTTATTTTATTGATATTTAATGTTTCGTGGTTAGTACGAGTCAAGTCACCACCAGCTGAGCTTACGTCAATGAGGAATCTCAGGAACGCAATGTGTTGACAGCTGGGCGTGACGTATATTAGCAGCGACATTGCCTTCATATGTAGTTTCAAGGCTTTTGCGGCCACATTAATTCCATTTTCTCCAGAAACTGGCTGTATCAAATATTAATGGACATCATTAACGACACACAGCCACCCCCCTGACAGAAAGGCAGTTCTTATATGAAGCGATCTAAAATACCCCTATGGGGATTTCAATGCAACTAAAAAAATACATGAACCTGTGTACTGGCGCCCTCTACTGAAAGTGACGTCAGACTTTGGTGCTCTATAGCCAGCTTCATGTTGTTTTCGCTTGGCGGCAGTAATTTCACTTTCGTGTTTCCATTTCCTAGTTGCCTACTCGCGGTAGGCAGTATGTAGGAAATGTCCATATTGCTCCATTGCATGGACCGATTCAGTTGATAACATCCAAATTCTTCCTTCCTTCCTTGGGGGGAATCAAGTAATTTGGTGTCCATCCCCTCTGCACCTGGTCTGCCCTCTCATAAGTCCAGCAGGCCCTACACGGTCTATGACCTGGAGCATGTTCACCACCAGCACGCAAGAAGGTGAGAGAGCAACACAGCCACCCTTTTCTACTAGTGTTTGTTTTTCCTGTCCAGAACCTACAGTGCCCTTAGTATGTGTTGTTTCTGCTCTTTGCCAGCAGGTGGTGCCAGCATTTAAAAATAAGATGTTCAAGGCCCTTGTAAAGTGTTTGTTCAGTAACAGGGGACTCCTCCAATGTTTGATAAAGATGACATGCATGTTTGGATCAACTCCGAAATTGGAAGTAATGACATAAGAAATTGAGCAGACATAATTGGAACTGGAACACTGGAACAACTACAAGCTGGTAAATGGCTACTTTCACCTGACTGACTGCAATTAGCTCTTCGCTAAGTCCCACCCAAGCCCGTTCTTGGCCAATACCACGTTAGCAACGGTTACTAGGTTAGGATCCTAGTCAAGCTTGCAATGCTGGTCAAGAGCAGTGTAAATAAATATATTTGCTGTACAGCATGTGTGGACCTCTTTGTTTTTCTTAGTTATGAGCAAACTAGTCCATTCCATGAATCATTTCGCTCCGTTGTGCAGTTTAATAGTATCTATAAAAATAGGCTCTCATTGACTTCCATTGTAACGGGGAAACAGCTCAGTCAGTTAGCACATAAGCGAACAAAACAAAAGCTGATTCTGACAGTTTATGACGTTTATGCCGTTTTATTTTCGTCTTTTGATAGATTTATAAAGTAACTATTTTGGTTGGAGATATACAGTGAAGCGGTTCTGGTGTTCCCAACTCTCGTTTGTAAACATGTCGCCATGCTGTTTGAGATGCACCCAGCTGCAGTCCCAGACATTTCTCCTAAAGTGTCTCCCTCAAACACGTACAAAATTGTTTATGGTGTTTGCGACAAGTGGACAAGATCAAATACATTTGTTTTCATCCAGCGGCCTGGATGGTAAACCTGGGACCAAGTCTGCTTATTTCCCGCTACTTTTGGCTTAAGGCTAATAATTAGTGTAATACATTACCAAAACATTAATTATCATAGACATAGGCCTACATAGTATTTATAATGATAAATGCATACAATCCTTTTATTAGGATTATACATGGTTTGTTTTGGCTTGTCTTTCTTGATTTGGCTTTAAGAGTTGGCTTGTTTTTGGAGGTGGGTTGGCTTAATTATTTCTCTCACACAATGTGGCAACACTGAAGACAACGTTGAAATTTTTTATTAAAAATAAAACGGCATGAGTTTTCCTGATGTCATAGACGGTCAGAATCAGCTTAGTGTTCGCTTATGTGCTAAAAGAGTGACTTTGAGAGTTGTTTCCCCGTTACAAGTAAATGAGAGCCTATTTTTATTTCTAATATGTACTATTAAACTGCACAACGGAGCGAAATAATTCATGGAATGGACTAGTTTGCTCATAACAAGGTAAGAAAACAAACCCTCTTTCTGAGGTCCACACATGCTGTACAGCAAATATATTTATTGACACTGCAAAACCATTTTGACCAGCATTGAAAGCTTGACTAGGATCCTAACCTAGTAACCATTGCTAACGTGGTATTGGCCAAGAACGGGCTTGGGTGGGACTTAGTGAAGAGATAATTGTCAACCGACTTTAAATTGTATTTTTTTGTTTACTTGAGATGGAGAGATTTCTGTTACTGAACAAACACTCTAGTCTATAGCAATGGACATCTAGCTATAATTTAACTGAAATTTTGTTTTATGATCAATCAAATCAATTAGTTGTATGCAATTTACAATTTTGGTATTCAGCTCTTAATCCAGAGAGGTTTACCGCAAGCAAGGTAAACACAAGATAATACATCAACTGCAGAGAGACGGTGTAGTATGTATTGGTATTTAACAAACAGTTCACCATGCCACTGGCTCTATTTAAGAAACTTTCAATAAGTTTCCTGTGTTATTTTGCCCAACACCTATAACAGGAATGATTTCACACAAACAGGGTTCAAGTTTGAACTGAATTAGTCTTTATTGTTTACAGTATGTTGCAGAGAATGATATATTTTTTATATATTTTTTTATATTTATATACATGTATTGTTTGATTGTTGATTGTTTTGTAGGGGGAAATGGAGCGTACCAACACAAACGTCTGGTGCGCGTAGTACATGTGCGCGCCGCACAGCATGTCTGTCACTCTTGTGCTGCGCGCCGTAATAGTAGGTTTTCTCCCCCACGCACACCTGATGTTTGGCCGGCCTAATCGAGATGTCGTTCCTCACCATGAACGGGATCCCGGCCAAGATGTCTGAATCCAGGTTTTCCACAACGAGGCCTTCAAAGTAGAGGTTGTGGCCATCCCTCTGAAAGCATGTTCTTATCTCCCCCAATACCTTCAAAGGGGAGGAGCCATCGGCCTGATGGGCCGACTGCGTGGTCTTTGTTATGGTCACGCCCAGTCTCGTGGCGCATGATGCCTTCATCATATTTCCTGTTGCGCCGCTGTCAATCGTGAGTCTTACGGCTAGATGGCCATGAAATGTGTCGAGATATGGTGATGACTTGATGTCCACACGCTGAACTACGCTGGCTGCAGTCATCTCTTCACCCGTGACGTTGTCTGATTCTTCTTCAGACTCGCTATGCTCACCCGTGACCTGCCGTGTCTTTACCATGAACTTTTTGTCCTCTGGGGGCAGGAATGGGCATTTACTCAGAAAATGTTCATCAGGCCTTCTGGCCTCCTTGCAAAGGGGGCACACCCTCCTCCTCGGCACATAGTTTGTCTGTTTTGGCTTGGGAAATCTAGAGCTAGAAAATCTAGAACTAGACCTGGAAAATCCAGCAACAGCTGTGCGCATAACCCTTGCATCCACTGATGCCTGTAGCTCATCTAACAGGGAATCAAGGGCCTGTGAAACCTCTGGCTTAATGGATGCGAGCGTGCGTGATCGTAGCTCTGTGCCATATCGCTGCTTCACCAGTCTGGGTAACTCCTCATGCAGTAGGCGGAGCCATGTGAGCACAATAAAGTTCTCAAGTGATGGCGATAGTTCCTCATCTTCTCTCACAGCCTCTCCCATATGACTGATGCCAGCGTCTTTGTGCAGCAAATTGTCCTCCATAAATGCCATTAAGCGCTGGAATAAATCTTCTGGTCTCTCATTGGGTTCCAATTTAATAGCAGCAAAGTCAATGAAATGTGCTCCTGTGCACTGAAATCCATAGTGCTGGCGGATAGCTTGCCATATACTGTCAATACATGTAGAATTTTTCACGAAGCTTTGACGTGAAATGACAGGGCAGTAATTGGCTATTTGCCCCAGCATCAATTCCAACATGCTCACTTTTTGTTCCTTTGTGCGGCGCTGCGCGCGGGCTACGTCATCCTCGTCGTCAGTGAAGCCTCTGTGTGGTGACGCTCTAGTTTTCTTCTCCCATACTGCGCCGTCAACAAGGAACGGAGCGAACTCGCTGTCAAGTAACAGCGTATACAGGAGATTCTGTCGCCAGTTTTCAAACGAGTTCACGTTCTCTATCTTCGTCAAGCACCACTGTTTAGGCGCTCTGTGTGACGTTGCCATAATCCTCTCGCGTTCCGACGGTAGAAGTATATCCACAGTGCGGCTTTCTCTTTACATGGTATACGATCCTCTTTCGGTGCGAGACGTAAGTCCGATCGCCGCTGCCACCACGCCAGTTTAGGCACAGGGATATATCCAAAGGAGCCACAGACACGAGAGGAATAGTAATGAACGTTTAATGGTAAACAACCAGGGGGAAATGACGGTACACAATAGATCCGGTCACCTGGGGCTCAGGTGCCTATATGCTGTTGCCATGACACTGTTGTCATGACAATACCCAACCCATTCCTGGCGGTGGGTTTGTGTAGGGAACATGCCCACATTGGTTTTGTGTCAGGTTTTTGTGTAAAATACTCTGAGTATCATTATTATTATGTTTATATTATTATGTGGATAATTGGTTGAGTAATATGTGACACTTTAAACGTGTATGTGACTTGTAATGTCTCTGGACATTTGGAAATGAACTGGTAAATTGTGGAAACAATTCAGGTTTGGTATGGTCCAATGGGGAGGGGCTTAGCCTATTTAAGTAGTGAGACCTGCCACTGCCTTGCAGTGAAGCGAAGCTATGACTGTTGAGTTGATAAGACCGAGGGCCAATCTGACCTTGTCTTGTCAATACTTTTGTTCTACTTCAGTTTGATCACTAGTCAATGTACAAATGCGAAAAAAAAAACCTTCATCTCTGCATCATCCAAAGACTGTCTGGCACTTTTTCAGTATTTCTTTCCCAGTTTTGCTATTTTTCAACCGGTGCCTTTTGGCAAACACTACCCACACTGAGGCAAAGTGTGACAATAATTTAAAAAAGAAAACAAATGTACATTGAAACTATACAAAGGGGCCCAGGCCGTAGCGTAACGGTCTGGGCACCGGACTGGTGATCCAGTCGCGGTGTGCCGCGGGTTCGACTCCCGGACCCGACACGGCCTTTACCGCATGTCATCCCCCCATCTCTCTCCCGTTTCCTGTCAGCCTACTTTCTATCCCTTAAAAAATCAATAAAGGCGTAAGCCGCAAAAAAATATCTTAAAAAAAAAAAAAAAAACTATACAAAGGATGCCAGGTCAACACACATCTGCTAGGTTAAAAACATGAAAGGCTACAGCCTCACTCACACCTTCGCAACAAACTGATGTTATGTATGCTTATTGTATACAAAGGGTGTGATACATCTTGCCCCAATGCATTTCCAATGGAAGTCACATGGTTTGACACAACATTTGTGTTGTATGAGGGGGAGGGGGGTAGTCGAAACACAGCCGAAAGCCATACAACAGCTTGTAGTCCAAAATGTTGTATCAAACCATGTGACTTCCATTGGAAATGCATTGAGGCGGCCATGACACTTACATCTTGCTTACATCTAGCATGCATCAATGTTGTATGCTAGATCGAAAGGTGTGAGTGAGGGGGGGCAGAGACATAGAAGACCCTGTCCGGCTGTCCCCCCAGGTGCAGTACTTGGCCTTGTGGACCTCAGGAGGTATAGGCATAGCAGTGGTGTTTTTTGTGGTTCCACAGATAGAAAACCCATACATTTTTCCCATAGAGATTTCAGAAAATATTTACACACATTTTAAACCCAGCCATCTTGGTGAAACATGACCATAAATATTTTTGGAAATCTAAATGCTATGCCCTGGGAGAGTGTCTTTTCCCAGTGTTTCGCCCAGGTGGACAGGGTATTGCGGTTAGGGATAAGGTTAGTACAGTGTTTGTGAGGTTAGAGTTAAGGTTAGGTTTTTTTTAGGCATAGTTTTTTGTTTAGTCAAATGTTAGCCCCTCTCGGAACCCTCCATAAAGCTTTTCTGGATGAGTTTTATGTAGGGTCCCTGTTCATAACTATATTTTCGTATGGGAATTTTGGAACGCGGACATAAATATGCTCCGTAACATCGTATCTGCGCCGTTTGACGGCCTGTTTTCCTTCTTCTGAATTCGTGAACTATAAGTACCTATACATTCCGCTGCAAATATCTCCTGTGGCGCGGAAGCCGTTAAGTATTTTTAATCTTTGTTTGACCGATTTGGTCGCTTTATTTCTTCTTGTTTGTTTACCGTTTATTGTACCGCCTCCCGGTGTGCGGTTGGCTTGTGCGGCTACGTCCCTGCCTCTGATCTGCTCTGTCATAGCTATAGCGCCACTAGCTAGCCAGATAGGCGGTACAATGAGGTGTCAATAAACAAGGAAGGAAGAGAAGAATCAAAGCGACCAAAAAATACTTAACGGCTTCCGCGCCACAGGAGATATTCGCAGCGGTATTTATAGGTACTTAATGTTCACACATTCAGAAGCCCTCAAACGAAAAAAAGTCCTGAAAGAGCGCAGAAGGACTTATCCGAAGTTGTTTACGTTTATATATGTGTGCGTACCCGGTGGCAGGGTGGAGGTGGAATAGGACCCAATGCTCTGGGTCTAAAAAATGTCAGAAACTTCAGTAGCATTGGGTTCTGCTTGTAGGGCTAGTCAAATGTTAGGGTTTAGGGCAGGTGCAACCTGGACTACACACCGATAAAAGAGATAGAGTCTCGCTAGGTCCTATTATGTTTACTCCTTGCATGCCTACCTGTGTGTGTGTGTGTTGACTATTCTAGCGAGCGCATCCCAGAGATGTCAGACTACCGTTACCTGGCGGTGTCCCGCAGCTGTGGGGGCAGCCACACGGTCACCCACCCCCACCAGCGCTACACCACCCGGCTGCAGCACATCACACACGTTCTGCAGGCGCAGGCGGACGCGCCACAGCCCCCGTCTCCCACCTCGCAGCTGGTAGGAGTAACTTATAATGCAGCACGGCCGCAACGGAGGGTATTTACATCTGTCTACCATAGCGCGTGGAATAAATGCATAGGGTCCCTACGTAAAGTGACATCCAAATTTCAGAAAAGCTTTACGGAGGGTTCCGAGAGGGGCTACATATCTGTAAAAGGTCTGTTTGCCATAGCGGCCATAGCTGAATGGTTAGAGAGCCCGCCTGGGAAGCCAGCGGTTCCAGGATTTGATTCCAGGACTCAAGCAATGCTCCCCGGAGCACCCACTGCTCCTGTTACTAAGGATGGGTTAAATAACTATGCAATAATATACTGTGATAATTACCACAAAAGCGCGTGGACTTGATTTGTCACGTGTAGGTGAGGTGAGAACCCAAACTCAGGACAGCCAGGCATGATAGTGTTCAAAACCCATGTTTTAATACAGAAGAATAACAACTTAAACAGACTGAACAGGTGACACAATACAATGACTCAACAAGGACTGACTGGGGGAAAAATCTAAACTGATGGTTGATTACAAAATGAGATACAGCTGGAGCAAACAAACAGAACCGTGAAAACTTGAACAGGTAACAATACATAGAAATACAAGACCTAAACTCTACAATGAATTACACAAAAGTCTGGGACTGTGACAAGATTACATTAATTCATTATATAAAGTTCCATTTAGTGTCTAACTATTAACAATTTCCGCCCTATAGGCCGAGGCGGACACTGAGCCCATGTCTCCCTCTCAGCAGGTAGGAGGAACTTGTAACTATGCTGTATGCAATACAACAACAGTGATTCTCAATTAAACATTTTTTATGTCAAGGAACTCCACATTGATTTGCCAAAGACATGCATCTGAAAAGATTTTGTCTAAATTCAATTGAATATTAAAGGTAGGGTAAGTGATTGTCTTTGGTTAAAATAAGTGTTAAAAAGCTCTATTGTGATAGTAGCCTACTCATTGCTAAAGAATGTTTGTTCAGTAACAGGTGTCTCCATGTCTCTCTAGCTTTTTATTAAACAGAAAATGCATTTTCAGGTCGGAATACCAATTTTGTCCAATCAGGATAGGAAGGAAGGATACAGATTAAACAAGTGGAATTGTAAGGGATTGACCATAGACTGTAAAAGAAATATGGACAAAACGTTCTCCGGGTCTGATATGGACGTAAGATGAAGCCTGTCAGTCCTTGAATTGTAAATCGCCATCTTTCTAGATCCGTTTGGGCCCAGCTGGCCATTGGCTGGCCCAGACAACGAGGTGGGACTTCCCCCCCTTCTTCTTCGTTGGTTTTTATTTTGACTCGAGCGGGGGGTGGATCCCGATCATAGACTGTAAAGGTAGGCACGCCCCTCAGAACATACTCGACTTTATGGTCATTTTTTAATAAATGGGACCATAATTTTCCAAAGATAATATTATGAGATGAGAAATTAGACTTTAAACTGGAAGCAGAAAGTATTCATGACCATGTTTATTAAGGTAATACAGTCTAGGTGAAGTTGGGCCCAAATACATGGACCTCTATGGGGCTTTTTGGGCCCAATGACAGCACCACAACAGGAAGTCAGGATTTCCTACTGGCTTCAGACACTATTGCCTTCACTGCCCCCCTGGGGATGACACAAAGAAATTATGCAACAAAATTGGAACTGGAACACTATAAGAATTATGCTGATATTTGCTCTCCTGATTGGCTGCCATTTTGTCACCTACCTGAAAATGTATTTAATGTTTATTAAAGAGCTGGAGAGACAGGGAGACTTTTTTTTTTTTTAAGATATTTTTTTTGCGGCTTACGCCTTTTATTGATTTTTGAAGGGACAGACAGTAGGCTGACAGGAAACGGGAGAGAGATGGGGGGATGACATGCAGTAAAGGCCGTGTCGGGTCCGGGAGTTGAACCCGCGGCACACTGCGACTGGATTACCAGTCCGGTGCCCAGACCGTTACGCTACGGCCTGGGCGAGACAGGGAGACTTACTGTTCATTATACTCTATAGAAATATCACTTACCTTACCTTTAACGGAATAAAATGAACTGTAAAAAGACGTGATTGTTCCCCTGCTAGGACTGAACTGTTGTTGTTGTTGTTGCTGCTTAGCCAGAGGAGGTTGCTATTCTCGGCCTGGACGGACATATTTACAAGGGTCGGCTGAACACGGGTGGCGTAGCAGCTACAGACGGCCGTCTTCCTACCATCTCTCCCAGAGACAGTATGTATAATCTCTGTCTGGACATCGTCTCTGTCGGGTGGAAAGAAACATGTGCATCATATGTCCAAAACTTTGACTTTTCAGGATTCAAATAAAATATGATCTGCTACTTTTGATGCTTTTGTGTGACGCTCTAGTGTGATCAAGTAGGACGTTGGAAAAAAAGAGGATGAGCAAGCTAACTGTTTCTGTACATGTTTGTATTGTCTAGTACTGTGAGATGCTCTAAAATGAGATGCTCATCTCAAGGGGCTATCCTCTCAATAGAATTCTGACCAAGTTCTCTACCACACTGAATCTATTTGATAAAAGAAATATCTACAATCTACAAGCAGACAGAAATCTCTGTCTGTCCGTGTGCGTGCGTCTGTAGTTCTCGTCTTCAAAATTGGCGCAACAATTTGTCCAAGTAATCACTTTGATCGATTGATTGAAACAATTATTAATATTGATAACATTTTCAATAGCCAAAATAGCCGATCTATAAGCTATGTGTTGCAGTGAGTGGTCTTGGAGATTTTTCTTTTCACAATAATTGACCTGCCAAAAAAGACTCAAAGCAGTGTTTTAGGTCAGGAAATGAGCGAGGATGGATGAGGGGGATGAAATGGTGTGTGTGTGTGCGTGTGTGCGTGTGTGTGTATGTGTGTGTGTGTGTGTGTGTGTGTGTGTGTGTGTGTGCGTGCGTGTGTGCGTGTGTGTGCGTGTGCGTGTGCGTGTGTGTGTGTGTGTGTGTGTGTGTGTGTGAGAGAGAGCGTGGTGGGCTCTGTTTACTGTTACACAATGTGTTACGTAACATCTCTGCTCACATCCTGCATGTCTGTTCTGTCTTCTTTAGACAATAGACATTGTGAAATATTCTTCAGAGGTTCAACTGACAATGTCTACATTTCTTCACATGCAAATAAATCTCTGTCTTATCTCTGTCCACTCCACCTTCTCCTCCAGATTAACACTGTTTGAGGTGGACATCTTCTCGGATATCCTGTTGTCAATGTCAATTACCCCTTTTGTTTTTTAGGTTTTTTTCCTTTTAGGTTGTTTCTATGTTTTCTGGTTTTATTCTTTGTTTATGTTTTTTTTTCTTAACCACTTAAACCCTATATTGTTTGACCTGAGTCCCTCAGGGCTCTATACAAGTGACTGGAACTGGTTTGGCTCTTAGGTGACATTCACACCAGAAAGCTTTGCTACAATTAAAACGAATCCTGCTGCGCATTGTCAGAAAGTGCACTTCGTTTGGAAGGTGTGAAGCCTCATTAGAATCCTAATGCGTATCAAAGAACCGCATTCTACTCCGAGCAAAAACGGGGGTTTCGCTTCGCTTCCAATCGCACTTGATTACAATTCGGTGCAGGTGTGAATGCAATCCTCAGTAAATAAAGGAAATGAAGCAAACAATGTGGCGGGTGAGAAGCTGAACACAGTTGGAGACGGAGAAGGCATATTTAAGCAGCGCAAAGATGTCCCGTTACCGTGGATAGAGGTGGTCGAATGAGGTCGAAATGAGGAAGAGTACATTAATCAATTGCTTAAGGAAACACATAAAAACACTGCAGTGTAGCCTATTATAGCCTACAGAATATTCTGTCTGTCTGTGCGTGCCGTAAGCATGGAGTGCTGTCACTGTGTGGGGACTGGGGAGTTATATCAGTGCGCTCAGCGCTGTGCCTCCATGCCCAAAAGAACAGTGCGTGGCAGCTGCGTGCGTAGAGAGAGAGAAAGAGAGAGAGAGAGGGGGTCCAGTCCCAGACGGCACGACACATGCACGTTAGAGTGTAATTTTATCACCATAGATTTCACTGTGTAGGCTAGTTTATGAATGGAACACATTGATAGGTCCCCCCTGCTGTGTTTCCAATTGCTGCGAATGACAGTGTGAAGGCAAACCGCAGCAAATGAAATATGCAAGAATCCCAAATTCTCCGCCCATACGCATTGAGTCTACCGAAGTATTAGGTGGGAATGTGACCTTAGTATCCTAGTCCGGCCTCTTGTCCGGCCTCGATTCCGAGTGCGGTCTCGAGTCCACATTTTCATTTACTCGGTCTCGTCTCGGTCTCAGCCATAAAGTGACTCGGTCTTGACTCAAGGGACTTGGGAGTCCACACAAGTCACTACAATGTTTGTATAATTACAGACAGCTAGCTTGTTAAGTAACTCACAACTTGTGAGTTTTTTAATTTGTTTGATGACTGCAGGCATCAAAAGCAAAGACAGACCGACACGACCTAGCTCCCAGAAATCTTTGGGGTTCCCCGAGCCGCCCGGACGCAGTGGAACCCCCGTCCGATCGCACAGTGCCAGAAGCCAGCACAGGCGCCCAGGTCAGCCCTTATGTGCATAATGAATCCATTTGTTTTTGTGTTATGTCAAATGTGTATTATGTGTTGCAAGACAAAGTTCAGTGAAAGCTGACAATAAAGTAGTACCGTATTGATACAAATGAATTGAATATGAAGGACCCCGATGGAAACAATCCGTAGGCTGTCTTGGGTTTTAAATCCTCTTAGCACACTGTTAATAAAGTATGCAATCAATCAATCAATCAAGCTGTGCCCTCTCTCTCTCTCTCTCCTCTATCCCCATGCAGGTTCCAGTGCTTCGGTAGGGGATGGTTCCCTGTCCGTTCTGGGCACTTTGTCACAGGGCTTGTTGGCCCAACACTGCTCCCCACAGCCAGACAGCCCTGGAGACAGGGACCAACCGCCCCTCACCACACTCTAGGAGACAGGGACCAACCGCCCCTCACCACACTCTTGGAGACAGGGACCAACCGCCCCTCACCACAATCTAGGAGACAGGGACCAACCGCCCCTCACCACACTCTAGTCCTGGAGACAGGGACCAACCACCCCTCACCACACTCTAGGAGGCGGCATTGTCATTGGCATTCATGTGGAGTCAAGATTTTTTCAATTTTAACCACACGGGCAATTAGAAAATAGCTGATCTATAAGCTCACAACGAACGATACAGGGTGTTGTGAGCTTGTGCTCATTTGCTATTTTCAAAAATATATAATTAAAATGTGAAAGATTTTATATTTGGCACAAAATATTTTCAGCTGGGGGTCCACGACGGCCACATACATACTGTATCAATTTGGGGGTTGAGAGCCACAGCTTCAGGGGGCTCCATTGTCCCCTAATCTGTATCTCTTTTATTTTGTAAACGTTGTATTTATTGAGTTTTTCATTTGAAAACAAGGTGCAATTTACTTACCAACTTACCTTTTGAATAAAATACAGGAGTGTGTGTCCCTGACCACCCTCTAGGGGTCAGCATTGTCCCCTAATCCTTTTTTTCTGTATTTATTTGAAAACCAAATGCAATTTGAAAACAATATCAAATGTGGATCCCAACCTTTTCAATAAACCACAGCAGAACCAGCAGTGTAAAAAGTACTAACATGTCTTACTTAAGTAAAAGTATCAATACTGCATTGTAGAAATATTCAGTTACAAGTAAAAGACCAGAATTCAAATGTAGATGCGTAAAATTACCAAGGTATTGGAGTATGAAATGTACTGTCATGATACTGACCATGATACTGTCATGATTCTAGCCATGATACTGCCATGACACTGACCATGATAGTGGCATGACACTGACCATGATACTGTCATGACACTGACCATGATACTGACCATGATATTGACCATGATACTGTCATGACACTGACCATGATATTGACCATGATACTGTCATGACACTGACCATGACACTGACCATGATACTGCCATGACACTGACCATGATACTGACATGACACTGACCATGATACTGCCATGACACTGACCATGATACTGCCATGACACTGACCATGATACTGCCATGACACTGTCATGACACTGACCATGATACTGCCATGATTCTAGCCAAGCTATACTGCCATGACACTGACCATGATACTGTCCATGATACTGTCATGATTCTAGCCATGATACTGCCATGACACTGACCATGATACTGACCATGATACTGCCATGACACTGACCATGATACTGTCATGACACTGACCATGATACTGCCATGACACTGACCATGATACTGTCATGACACTGACCATGATACTGCCATGACACTGACCATGATACTGGCATGACACTGACCATGATACTGTCATGATTTTTTCTTTTTTTGCGGATGGGTTTCCAGATTGGACATACCTATGACAGCACCATTTTACCATACTGTGACAGCACCATATGTTACCATACATACTGTGACAGCACCATGTTACCATACATACTGTGACATCACCATGTTACCATACATACTGTGACATCACCATGTTACCATACATACTGTGACAGCACCATGATACCACCATACATACCACACAAAAAGTTAAAATATGAAGATAAGAGGTTTCTGCCCCGACAGCGATATAATTTCTGACGTCTTGACATGAGCATGTTTGAGACTTGTTGTAAGCTCGACCAATAAGAAGTGATGTTGCCTGAACAGAAGTTGGGCTGACAATAATACCACAGCAGCCGTCAATCCCTTCAAATTGTGTCCAGTTACAGCTGGGCATCCCCTTGGCCATGTGTCAGCGAGCCATGCCTGGAAATGTAACATATTTAGAATAGCACCAGTAATACGCCTTTTAAAGGCGATAAACCGACTGCTATAGGGCTGAGACACTACCGGAATAATGTCAAGAATGGGTATAATGTATTCAGAATCATGGAGAAGAGTATAGAAAGAATAGAGATGAGAATAATGGCTTGAGTTGGCGTTACAGTGTCACTGAAGGACCATGTGACAGGCTTGAGTTGGCGTTACAGTGTCACTGAAGGACCATGTGACAGGCTTGAGTTGGTGTTACAGAGTCACTGCATGTTTGCCTAGTAACTGCGACCGCTACGCCGTTGCAATAAACAGAATCCTAGCATATAGCATAGCACAGTGAAGCATGCTTTATTGTTGTGACCTGTAGACCCACACTTCCTGCAACAGAGTACTGCTAGTACTGCTGGGGGGGGGGGGGGGGGTTGCCAGTTCGAACCCTGGCTCCCCCAGAGTTAGTGTCGAAGTGTCCTTGAGCAAGACACTGAACCCCTAATTGCTCTTGATGTACTGGTTTGTGCCTTGCATGGTTTCCGCTGCCATCGGTGTATGACTGTGTGTGTGTGTGTGTGTGTGTGTGTGTGTGTGTGTGTGCGTATGTGTGTGTGTGCGTGCGTGTGTGTGTGTGTGTGTGTGTGTGTGTGTGTGTGCGTGCGTGCCTGCCTGCCTGCCTGCATGCCTAAGCGACTTAGGTCTATGAAAAGAAGCCCAAAAGAAGTGACTATATCACATATTTGAAAATAATCAAACTATTAAGAGCTTGTAGCTCTGCTATTTTCTATAAATGTAGGAAAAAAGGATCATTTTGACTATCTTTTGAAACATTTTAACAACACAAATCTGGTATGGGGGTCACAAAATACTTTTAGATGGGGACCCAAAGAGCCCAAATAAGCCACTACACATTTAGAAACTAGCTTAAAAAAAAACCACAACGACCAATATTCACAAGCAACTTTAAAGGAAAAACAAGCACAAATTAGCTTCTAATAAGCAGACATGGCGACGGTTTCCTTTTCTTTTGAAAAGAAAATGTCTGTGGTCTCCGAGGCTAGGTGACAATGGTGCATATTTCCTAGAAGTACTTTTTTACATTTCAAGATTCTACGTGTCAGTCCTTTGTTGTCAAATGTCAAATAAGTGAGTTTGTTGTGACTCAGCCACCAACGTGCTGTCCTGCTTTCTTGTGTGTGTGTGTGTGTGTGTGTGTCACAGCTGGTTCCTCTGCAAATTAATGTTGTCACTGTCACCTATACATGTATGCTCTTTCTGTGTTCTCCAGTGTTGCCATATCTGCTTATTATGAGCGACTTTGGGCGTGTTCTTCTGGTAGTTGTGGTAGCAGATCTACAAGTTGTAGACCTGCTATTTTCAAATAGCAGATAAATAAACAGTGCTCATGTGTGGCCTATAGTCGCTTCTTTTGAGCTTGTGTTCATAGGCCTGGTTGCTTGTTTCTCTCGTCGCATCTGGCAACACGATGATCTCCTTGAGAATAGCAGTGTCACCTTGCAATTTACAATTTACAATTTAGGCATTTAGCAGACGCTCTTAATCCAGAGCGATTTATATTAAGCAAGAACAGAAGCATGGGAATACATCACATAAAAGCATTTATCATGAAACATGCGTAAGCTAAGAAAGTAACAGTGGAATATCTATATAATGAAACTATACATATATACTACTATGCTATACATATGTACTATGGCGTGCTATGACTATATACAATGCAATTATAGTGCTGTCTACATAACATGCTATAAGTCTGTATCAAATGCTATCTAAGTCTACGGAAGTGCTATCTAAGGGGGTAGGGTAGGGTAAGTGCTATGGGCCATGATGGAGTCTGAAAAGGTGGGTTTTCAGACTACGGCGGAAGATTGGGAGTGATGCTGCAGTTCTGACTGCAATGGGAAGTGCATTCCACAGTTTTGGAGCCAGAAGGGAGAAGAGTCTGGGACGTGTGGAGCGTTGTCCCGGCGTTTTTAGTGAGGGTACTTCCAGCTTCCCTGCGTTGGCTGATCTGAGTGCGCGGGAGGGTTTGTAGGGTTCAATCATACTTGCAAGATATGGGGGAGCCATACCTTTGGTTGCTTTGAATGCCAGCATCAGAGTTTTATATTCTGTGCGGGCAGCGACCGGGAGCCAGTGGAGGGAGCGGAGCAGGGGGGAGACATGTGAGAATTTTGGCTGGTTGAAGACCAAGCGAGCTGCGGCATTTTGGATCAGCTGGAGAGGCTTAAGTGCGCATGCTGGTAGGCCAGTAAGGAGGGAGTTACAATAGTCGAGTTTTGACAAGACTGTTGTCTGGATTAGGAGCTGGGCTGATTCCTGGGTGAGGAACGGTCTAATTCGTCGTATGTTATAGAGTGTGAACCTACAGGATCGAGTGACAGCTGTGATGTGAGTTTTGAACGAGAGCTGACTGTCCAGGACAACACCAAGATTCCTGGCTTTTGGGACAGACGTTACCAGGGCGTTGTCTACGGAAATAGTTAGCTCCCGCATAGGGCAGGACTTAGCTGGGAAGAAGAGAAGCTCAGTCTTGTCTGGAGCAAGGCAACGACAAAAAACAAGCAGTAATGCAATACAGTGAGGACATGAATAACAAAAAAAATAAAAAATTAAAGATCAATTAAAAGCAATGTTGTAGAAGTGGGTCTTGAGCTGAGCTTTAAAAATGTCTACAGAGGCTGCCTGACGAAGGTACAGTGGGAGCTTGTTCCATGCCGACGGCCCGTAGAAGCAAAAAGCTGCTTCCCCGTATTTTTTAGTTGTCATTTTTTTAGGCAAAGCGAGCAGGCCAGCAGTGGAAGACCTTAGGGGGCGGTTTGGGACATATTTAGGCAGTCATGTAGGTAGGAAGGTGCGAGACCATTGAGAGCTTTATAGACAAGTAAAATAATTTTAAAATCAATCCTAAAAACAACCGGAAGCCAGTGCAGTGATGCCAAAACTGGAGTAATATGTTCTCTCATCTTAGTTCTAGTTAAAACTCTGGCTGCTGCATTTTGGACAAGTTGTAATCTGTCAGTTGTTTTCTTAGGCAGTCCTGAAAAAAGTGCATTGCAGTAATCAAGCCGAGAAAAAACAAAGGCGTGGATTAGCGTTTTTGCATCGTCCAAGGACACAGGCTCTGATTCGTGCAATATTTCTAAGGTGAAAAAAGGCAATCTTGGTAACATGATTGTGTGAATTAAAATTAAATTCAGAATCAATAATAACCCCTAGGTTCTTTACTGTACTGTTACTTTCTACAGTCAGGTTGCCAAGTCTGCTTAATATTGATTCTTTCTGTTCACTAGAACCGATTATGAGAGGTTATGACACGAGATTATGACACGGAAATTCCATTTGGGGGATGTTAGTAGCCCTGTACCACCCCCTGTACCTGTTTGGCGAGGGGTGTGGGTGAACTTGTGTGAAACAGAGAGGGCGGCGGGAGTTGCAGTGGCCGGACGCTGGGCCGGTAATGTCACTTTAGGACACATACTTGGCAACGGTTGGTGGAAGAAGTACAGTAGCTGGCTACTCACACTTTTGTTTTATGTTGATACATACAAGTATCAACAGTGCATTGAAATACTCTATAAGTAAAAGTACAAGTCACAGTTACTTGAGTAAGTAATGGCATCAGTACTCATTGTGCAGAAATGTTCAAAATGTTTTCTTTTCAAAATAGCCTACAAGCTCACAACTGAGTTTGTATCTTCAAATAGCCAAAGTATGTGTAAGGCTGAAGCATAGAGGGCTGAAGTGGTTAATGTACAGTACACCTATGTTTTGTCATAATAATCCTGATCGAAATCTACAAAGTAACTAAAGACAAAAGTACAATATTTGCCCCTGAGACAGAGTGAAGTATTGCAAATTGGAAATACTCCAGAAAATAAAATTACCCCAAAATGGTACACACAAGTGTCTGGTTCGCCTATATTGACATGCTAACACCAAAAGGGGTTCCCGACGAAACGTTTTATATTTATTTAGTTATGTGGATTTAACGTTTGTCAAATTCAGTTAATTGGGCTGGATGATATAAATGTTGAATAAAGTGACGGAGGCAACAACAGTAGTGTCACAGTAGTGTTTGTTGGTTGTGTGACGACTGACGATGACAAGACAAAGTCACACCAGTTTCACAACAGCTCAACAGCAACGTTCCACCTACTACCCACATCCTTCCACCATGCACAGCGGAAAACAGGACTTATTGTAGGTGTGAGAGTCATTTTATTACTATACTTGTGAGGGCATTATGGTCAGCTCGACACTGCAGCGTTGATTGCATAGCTGGCCTACAGGGCATTTGTACTAGTAGAATTTGAGAAATAAGTCAATTCTCCTGGTCTTTATGAGAGAAATAGTTGTTTTTTTATGGTTAGAACCAGATTGGGTGTTTAGGGTGTGATATTTAAAGAAGTTAGGTTCAGGAACATAGATTTGCATATGCCTGATTTATACATATTCGTATTAGTTACGCTCCGGTGTAATGCACATCAATAGCCAATCAAAAAGCTCACATCGAGGGTAGATGGCCTATTTTCCCATTTTAGGCTTAGGGTTAAAACTGCCAATTATTTTAACTGCCATACATAAAATCGGCAGTTCCTAAAAATGTTAATGTCCTCACAATTATAGTAATATTAACATAGTTGTGTGTGTGCGTATGCAACGGTGGAAGGCTGTTTACAGTTAAAGATGGAGTGCGGTGTGCCATGATTTTTGTATTTTTTCATGTGTTTATGACGTGACAGTACTTCATTAGACCCCTTGGTGTGGTTATGTGCAATGATGTCTTCCCTTTGTATTAGAGTTTCTTACTGGAAGCTGAAACCTTGACAGACAAACGTGCCAATGAAAAAAAGTGATATAGTGACATCACAATATCATCCCCTCCCCCTTTATCATACAACAGCAGTGGTTGCGGCTTCTGTTCAGGTGGATCACCACCCATCAGGCAAACCAGGCATACATAATGAACTGGTGGGTGTGGCCACATAAAAACGACATTTTAACAAATACTGTACAATTTTTGGAAAAACATCCACTGCATCTTTAACGGCACCAACCCACGGTGATGAAACTGCAAAAAGACTCACCCCCAAAAACAAGATAGAGATCATCATACTGTTTTATTAAACATATAAATACAAATTTCAACAGAAGGAAGAAAATGAACACAAAATACTTGAGACAAGTCTATAAAAAAAAGAAAACAAAAGAGCTGCGGATTAGAACATTGTGGATTTCCAAGGGTTCCGTGAGAAAGTAGAACGTTTTTCTTTTTTGTAACATTTCGCACGCTTGATCAGATATTAAAAAATAATAATTTATAAACACTGAACGGACATTGTTTTTGTCGAGTCTGCTCTATTAGGGTTGGGGGCCTGGTCAAATATTCAGGGTTCTGAAAGTGTGGGACGGGTCGAATCCTGTCTCTCAAACTTTGATTTTGATGACCCCCATAACTCTGAAAGTGCAGAAATGTGTACACTCTCCGGAGTTACAGACCTGTAAGGGTCCATTTGGAACTCCCCTCAAGGAACCCTGAGGGTCCCTGGACCCGACCTTATCCCCATCAACAACTTGAACCCCATAATTAGTTGAGCGGATTCCCAAGGGCTAGGGCTACAGGGCTCGCTCCCGTTTTCGCTCTAGATTAAATACCTTCGCGGGAAATAGCCGCTGTACAAGCTGGTAGGCCTGCTACTCGTGTCAAGCACCGAACCGTAGTATAAATTAGGCCTCCAAAACCAGCCTTGATCCATATAAGCACAAATAATAAGTGTCACGTGTACAGTATGTGACTTAGGGCTGGGCAAATACAACCAAAAATATATTCAAACCAATATTTAGAACCAGTAACTGACTTATAAACATATAATTAAATATATATAATTTTCAATCAACAAATACATACAGAAAAAATCGAATGGATCGTTTATAATCGACAAAATCAATTAGTCTGCTTAAGTTATTAACTTTAGTTTTTCCAATGGTAGCGACGTACACAAATAATTAAAATTGCCAGTTGACAAGGTCACACGTGTCAAGTTGGGAGCTTATTTCCAGAAATAAGGACATGCATGGTGATCGAGGCAGCAGTTTGAAATAATCCTGCTATTGATTTGAAGTGGTTATCGCCCCAGCCCTAATGAACAAATTTCAGAACAAATCAGCAAACAGAATACAACAGGTCCAACGTCTCATTAATCTCCACTTAGTGGTAGAGCTAAAATGTCTTCTATCGCAGTGAGATTGGAGACACAGTCACATTTATCTTATCTTATAATCAGTTTGATTTGAATGAAAAATTAAAAAAAGAAACTTCTTGAAGCCAGAAATAATTTATTTTGGCATGCGTTGTGCACCTATTGAATGTTTTCCATCCTGTACATTTGTCGTGGTAATTCAAAATTGTCGGTCTTCCTCTATCATGATCCAAAGACATTTGTGACAAAGCAAAACTTTTGTCTTTTCGCTGTAAAATTATACTTCTAAAACAACAGGATGGTTGTTGTTTTTTGTGTTGACATACCCCTTTTCCTGGGGATAATATGGGAGTTTCAAGGTTGTCGTTTCGAAATGTATCACTGTTGTAAACTTGATCAGAACAATCATGGCCACCCAGGACTGCATTTCAGATTATTTCTACCAAGTAAAAAAGAATACACACATTTAATCGGTCTGTAATGATATGGTGTAATTCCCTTTACTTTTTGGCAGGAACTACTAAAAATATACGAAGCACCGGTAAATATGAACTTTAAAGCCATAGGGCGTTTTGATAGAAGCTTGGGTTGTTTACGTTAACCTTGTGTAACATGATGTAACTAGTCTGATTAGTGACATATATCGCTACGTTTTGGATTATTCATTTCTAATCAACGGAGCGATATACAATAAACCAATTGGACTAGTTACATCAGGACATGGTCAAGTACACTACAGTCCAAACCCTCTACCAAAGTGTCCTATGGCTTTAAAACCCATTGATGGTGTGTGCGTTTGTGTGTGTGTGCGCGCGTGTGTGTCTGCTGTTAAAGAATACATTCAAAGCAGGCGTGGGGCCTCTCCCCGTTCAGAGGTAGCACTGTTGAGCTGCGGTAGGTTGTGTGGGAAATCACTGAGCTGGCCTTTACCCCACACAGTCCAACTCCTCAGGGTTTCCACTTAAGAGTGTTCAAATGTAACCGTCGGTTACATCTGAGCACTCCAAAGTTACAAATGGTAAAAACTTGGTAACAAATTAAAGAGTGCTGTAAGTGATACATCTTTGATAAAATAAGTGTTGTATAGCCTATAGGCCCTATAATCATTGCTTACTATTATTTTAGGTATCGACTTTTGCACTGTTCATTCTTTCGCTGTGTCTTAGGTTAGGAGAAATGCATTTTCGTTTCCTTACACTTGTTACAGACAGCAATGACAAATAAAGAAATGTTGAATCTTGAATTTGCAATAGACGGTTTGTCTCTCCGGCTCTTTAGTAATCAGAAAAAAGCATTTTCTTTCTTCCGATGGGACACAGAACAAACACTGTAGCAACTAACTTTAACAATAAACTCTTTGTTTGAACCAAGAACATATCCCTTACAGCACCTTTAACACAGAGTATCAGTCTTGTCTGTGCGTAACAGTGAAATTGACGTCTGTGTATTTGCACTGGTCTGTTTTGGCTGAGCCTTTTAGATGCTCCCATAGATGCTCCCATAATATGTTGTAATATGTATATTAAGTCTTATTTCTCACCGAAACCACAAAGCAATGCCTTATTAATGACAATTCTGTGTGACATCAATTAAACCCAATTCATACATTGTTACGTCGAAAATAGCAGACCTTCAAGCTCATTGCGAGCTTGTAGGTCTGCCATTTTCACCACAAGACAAAGCATAAATTGGACATTATCCCTGCTCAAAGTCTCTTTCCGTTATGTTCATTCCATCTACAAAAAGAAAAACATTAAAAAAGAAACCCTACAATATAAATGTGCCAGCTGTCTGTCTGGCTATATAATCTTAAGTCAAAATAGTCAAATTATTGCTGTTCCTGCTAAACAAAGCCGAACCAAAACCGATCCCTCTTTTTTGAGATTCATCCGCTTTCTTTTTTTATATATTTTCCGAAAACACAAGAGCGGTGTGCTAGCTGTCCGCACGCCCCAAGCCCACATCGCTCATCGACACAAGAGCATGCAAACACAAGTTGAGCGAGAGTTGAGTTTCACTGCGCTTAGCACTGCTATGGCCAAGCGTATGAAACCCAACCCCTGCCCGGCTCCCGTCTCTATACCTCACCTACACCAGTGGATCTCAACCTTTTTCATTTCAGGGACCCCCTGTTTGGTGTGCATTATTAGGCCACGGACCGCCCCCACACAAAACAAGGGGGAGTGGGGGGGAAATTACGTTGGTAGGAAAACGGCCCGATGGTGATGGGTTGAAGCACTGCATCACACGATGGCTCTGGTCCTGTGTAAGGTACGTGTTTTAAGTGCTCTGTCGGGTCCTTCACAAACCCTCCCCCTGTCCCACGAAAAAAAAAGATGATCTGTGTCAATCTCTTCCTCGTGAAAATGTTTTTCCTTGAATTCCTGTCCGATGAAGTTTTTTCCCCCCCATCGGCTTCGTATCCCACTTCCTGTCATTAGTGGTTTGTCCCCTCGAGGGTACTACTTCCTCCTTGGCTTGGATGAGTATCGATGAAGAGAGAACGAGACAGATTGCTCATCATCATCATTTTAAGAAAAGATAAACAAAACAAAAAGGAAAAACCAACAGCATCTTGCCCTCTCTCCACCTCACCCCCGAAACCTAACTTTTGAACCATTTTAGGGTGATTCATACGTGGCTGCACAGTGCGCACTGGCATCGCACACCGAAAAAAACCGATCTGCAAACTCGCTGCCACGCGTCCCGAGCAATGTAGATTGGCCATTTCCCGGCGCAGGTCACCAGCATTTCCCCTCGAATCTACACACCTGCCCCGAACCAAACATTAGGCTACAAACCCCCCCCCCCCCCCCCCCACATCCCCCACCACACACACACACACACTCCCTGACAGCCACCCAAGAGTCTCATCTCTGGCCGTGGAGCGCCGACACGACGGGCGGCTGCTGGGAGACAGGGGGCTGCGACACAGGTGGCCACATGGGCGTGGCGGGGTGCATGTGGTGGAAGTGGTGGTGGTACTGGTTGCCGTGGTGATGGTGGCCCGTGGGTGAGGAGGGGGGCAGCCAGGGCGGCTGGTGGCTGGGCGGAGACGACGCCCAGAAGGAGCCGAAGCTCGACGATGACGAAGGGGGCGGCGAGCACGCCATGGAGGAGGAGGAGCCGCCCACGCCCACACTATAGCCGGCGCTGGACTCGGACGTGCGCAGCTTGGAGAACATGGTGATGGCGTCCGGGAAGTTGGGCGGCGTGGCCGGAGTGTTCCTGGGAGTGCACATCTGTGAGGTTAAAAAGAAAAAGGAGAGCAGAGTCAGTGGCTGAAAGGGAAACGTGAAAGTCCTAAAACCATGAAAACCTGAGCATGATTCTATTCTTCTATTTTCTACATGAATATAACCACATTATAACCATATAAAATGAAATGGGAGTTAAATGCTGCAATTTGTAAAAATGGCAAAATATGACTCCTAACGTCGTTGAAGAGTCCTGGGACTCATCTAAAAGACCATCCCTGCATCCCAGGACTCATTACATTGAAAACCTATTTACATCCCTGCATCATAGCTTAGTTTTTATTTCGATTTTGTTCAGTGAAAAACAGTTTGGTCGACAGACATTTTTCATCATAGTTCAAATCGACAAAATCCACAGTGGCGTAACAATGCTGCTGTGCCAAAGCTCTTCAATGGGGTCATTCATCAAAGCGCCGGTTGAAAGGCTAGCGTAACGTTGCTGCCGTGCGAACCGAAACAACACAGACGTAAAACAAACATGCTTCCAGGGATCAGGTGTACGGCCATAAATAAAGGTGGTGACGTGGTGGACCTCTGGGCGCTGGACTGAGACCTGTTTTATTTATAAACATACACACTCCCTGCCACGGTGGACCTCTGACGTATACACAATATACACATGCAAAACTGCATGCCTACTCGTGTGCGTGTGCACACACACACACACACACACACACACACAGCCTGTCGTACACTATGTCGTAACTATGCAGGTACGTGCTCAGTTGTTAACTTTTTTTTTCATAAGTCATCAATAAACTGCGAATTAAACATACCGTGTTTTATAGCATGTTACGCAGAGAAGCTCAAGCTGTTAATGTAGCAATCAAGAACCCTGTTTTTTTCTCCTCTTGCAAACAAATCCACACACAAAAAAGTATTCTTCTAATACTATCTTTAAATAATCTCTCAAATCGATTAGTCTAATCTGAGTCTGTCAAATGCCTACACAAAAATACCCACTTCTTTACACCTGTATTCCTCCAATGTGACAATAAAGTTGATTCTCTCGCTCTCTTTCCCTCTCCCAATACCCCCCCCCCCCCCCCTCTGAATTCTGGATCCCTATGAAAAAGAACACAACAACAATAAAACCTCTTAATCGCTGCGTCTTCATGGGCACCTGACTTTTCACCTGGATTTAGCAACAAATGTGTGGTTTGCATTCACTGGTTCTCAACGTGGAGTCCGGAGACCCCCAGGGGTCCTTTGAGATGGTTCCAGGGGGTTCCCCAGCTAGTAAATTATTGATAGTTTAGGGACCCAATGGAAAACGTGCAGGTCTGTAACAGGTCTACTATTTGGTTCCACCCTCGGAGTTAAATTAATTCCAAGTGTAATTGTGGCTTCCAGAGACCGAATGCATATCAAACTAGGGGTCCTCGAAATAAAAGAGGTTGAGACTCGCGATACTAATATACACACACACTACTGGCTGAACACTAAGCCAGTGTTGATGTGAGCTGAGAAGTGTGTGAGCCGTTTCGGAGGGTCCCCGGGTGCTTGGCATGCCTGCCCAAAGCCCGGTATAACAGGTGCTGCTAGCAGGAAGACCTTCAACTCTATATGGCACGGACGCACGATGTCGAACCAAAATACACCCGGCAGCCCCTCTCTTTGTTTGGTTCTAATACTGACTAGCGGTGCAACAGTAACAAATCAATCATCTAATTGCAACCAAACCTCACAGTTAACTACGGAATCGAGCATTTCCCGCCATTGTCTCGTGTGTCGTGCCCAGGTCTCATGACATCATGTGACATCATCAGGGATGGAGATGTGGAGACCCTGATGTCATAGGAAATGCGACCTGCTGTCGCAGTTAAGCCCATATATGGAGATCCCTGATGTCATCACTATTGGCCAGAAACTCATATGACCTCAAACCCTTAGATCCCCATATATTTCACGTGGTGGGGGGGTGACATCGCCCCCCCCCCCCCCCCCCCAAAAAAAAACACTTGTAATTACAGCAAAGCACAGTGACAGCTGGTGTGTATGTGTGTGTTTCTGTCTAGCCCAGCCAACCAGTCAGTCAGTGGGGAGCGGCCATGGACTGTGGAATTATGGGTAAAATAATAGGCAGTGTGTCCTATGACCTAAGCTGTGTGTGTGTGTTGTTTACAACAGCAGCAGGCTCCCCGGGGTAGTGAGGGGACAGGCCGGGGGCAGGAAGTTCAACAGCTTTAGGCTAAAAGGCAAGTCTGGACATGCCTTTAATGTGGTACCCTCCAGAAATATGTATGCAGTTATGCACGCGCGCACGTGCACGCACACGCACACGCACACACACACACACACACACACACACACACACACACACACACACACACACACACACACACACACACACACACCTTACTGCAAGAGGTGGAATTGTGTATAATAAACAGTAGGCTTACATGAGAAGTCGTTTTGAGAGTGCCGTTTACATTGTTACAGTAAAATGATAAATGGTAAATATAGGGACGCACCAATGTGACATTTCTGACACGCACTCGCTATCTCTCTCTCTGTTACGCCATGGGGGAGATGGTGATGTTTGTGCTCCTATCGCACCAGGTGACCATCATGCATCACACACACACACACACACACACACATACATACGCATGCACGCACACGGGAACGTCTGTGTGCCTTTCTTTTCTTTATCCCTCTTGCTGTCTCTTCCTACCCACATGTAGACAGACAGACACACTCACACAATGTCATCCAACCAGTTCCCTCGTTTACCCTACCCCCCTCATCCAACCCATTGACTGCAATCAACTGTCAACTTTTATTTTTTTCGTGAGTGGACGACACACAAATAAAATGGCGATGCCATGAGGTTTGCTGGACAACGCACATTAATAAAAATGAAAATGTCGTTGGGGTTTTGTCAGCGAACGACATGCATAAATAAAACCAAGATGTTTAACGTGACCTTCGGCACATATACGGTAACAGGGCTGCGTTGACGTGACGCGTGTTCACCGTCACTGTGACAGACAGCTCTGGCAGGGAATAAAGGTAAAAAGGAAAAATCTCCCGACTGTTTTGTCGGGCCAAGTGTACAATCAGTGATTTGTGACTAGGGCTGTCACAATTATTACATAATCGCCTAATCGCTAGTATTTGAGATCTCAATTATTTTTGCATAATCGTCAGTTATTGAATATTTTCACGTTGGGTATTCAGCTAACCGTCTGCTGCCCATGGAGATCCATATAAGCTATTAAACGCGGAGGTTGGCAAGTTGTAGTTTGTTCTTTATCTAATCAGGTTAAGAATGAGATGTTTTTTGTGATTTAGGAATGTGACGTTCCTGAGCTATTGAGCCAGCGCTGGTCATTGCATCTGTCTGTATGTATTTTGTCATTGTGTTTTCCGACGGCACAGGATCTGTCTCCCCCTTCCGTCGAGTAGTATTGACGGACAGTGTAGTCTTGAAACTTTGCGTGGGTCCACATTAACATGCTCCCGTCCAACTGTCAGAGCAGGCTTTCAGGTGCCTGTCTGCCACACAACCCCCGCGTTGGCCGCGATGCTTCCCCAAAGATTCACCCGCGTCTGGTAAGTTATGTCGACTGACATGCGAACATTAAGAAGGTGTGGAATAGCTGTAGCACTAGTATGGGTCCGAGTTGTTTTCCCCGTGTGGGTCTGATGCATACAGTAGGTCTGATGCCTGTCTGGGGGGGGGGGGGGTGTGTGAAAAAGGGGATGTGCGTTGGAGAATGCAAGGGGAAAACTGTGTCCCAGTATTAATCTGTGTCCGTCCCAACATGCATTTCACTGGTGACAGTGGTGACATGTGATTTGCGGGGAGATGAGTTATTTTTGACGCAATGAATCGATTGTTTTTATGTTTGGTGTGTGCAATGCTGGGCACATTGAGGCTGGAGATCAGGTCTGTGCAGCGCTAGGGTTCTTGAGGCTGTGCGTGCGTCATGGCGTTGTGAGGTGGTGCTCTAAGCGAGCAGCTGTCTTGCTCTGTGCTAAGGAAGTCTGGGCTACAGACTGCCGGAAAGTAAACGGTCCATTTAGTAATGATTATGCAGAATTATGATGTTCAGGTATCAATCATCATGTTTCTTGCTGTTCTGCATACAGCCAACTAGTTGAAGAAATTGCCAGAATGAGGCTTTAACTAACTTTCAGGTTTTTTTATGAAATATCCGAGACCAATAGAGAGTTATTTGAAGATGCTTCTGAATTGCACATCACATGTATTATTCTAATCGCCATTTGAATCGTCTTTCATCGTCTTATTAAAGAAACAACTGAAATGGGTCACGTGACGAGTGAGAACTTTGAATCCATACATTTGGTTATTGCTACGAAGCTTAAGCCCAAGTGGCCCCCAGGGGCCCAGAGGAATGCTGGGTGACGAGACACACATAGATGGGTGGATGGCAGATTCTCTCTGTACTCCGTCAGTAAACACACACACACCCTTGTATTCTTCCATCACTCCTCCTACTCAGCCAGTCCTGACACATACACACAGAGCCTGGGGCGCTATGATGTAATGGCACTGCACCCAAAATAATAACAAACACACACACACACACACACACACACACACACACACACACACACACACACACACGAGCCTGCCTCTTCCAGAGCAACTGACAGCAAGCACACGCACACCTTAACAGAGGCGGCAGTTTTAATTAAAGCTGCAACTGTAACTTTCCTGCTGAAGTGTTTTGTTTTGTTTTTACGTCAAACCAGAAACAGGATTGTGTCAAAGGTCGTGTCCAATCGAGACACAGTATCTTGGAAGTCTCAATAGGAGAGCAGGGAGACCCACACAAGAGAATATTTGTCAAAAATGATTGGAAAACATGCCCCAAACGATTGCTCAAGTGGTTAAACAGTTCCTCATCCCCTGATCCGCAGTGACCAAAATGGCTGCCGCTGGGGAGTGGTATTGCGCAACTTCGCAAGCACAGCAGCGTTGAACCAAAGGCAGCAGCTCATCCAATGTGTGTGTGTGTGTGTGTGTGTGTGTGTGTGTGTGTGTGTGTGTGTGTGTGTGTGCACAACGTGCATGTGTGTTAATCTAGCTGGATTTAGAAGCTAAAGTATGAATTGGCTAGCGTAGAAACCAGATGAGTCTGCCATTGCAAAATAAATGTGCTTGCCAGATTTGGTCTGGCAACGTTGTGATTTGATCTCACTCCCTCTGAAGTAGAGAGGGACCAATCAGGAACCAGTATACAAATATGGGGCAGGTTTCTTTTACCAGAGGCATTTATACACAGTGATAATAGCCATTAATAAGAAAAATACAAAAGAATACAAATAAATACAAAACAGAAAGTTGAAATATGGAGACCTAAGGTTTCTGTCCGACAGCAACAAACATGGACACCCCGGCTACTGATCAATGGTTTCCATTCAACACATTGGTGGACTGCTATTATATTATACAATACTATTACTAATGTTATACCTGCTATTATTGTTATTGCCATCATTACAGTTGTTAATATTGTTGTTCTTGTGACCTTTAAGTGTCTCTCTCCTCTCTCTCTCTCTTCGCCTGACACGGTCATGGCAGATGGCTGCTCACCCTAGAGCCTTGTTCCGCCCCAGGTTTGTTTTCTGGGTTTTTTCCTTGCCCATGGTGGCAAAAAAAAGGTTGGTTGTTTTGGGCGGGAGGGACAACATGGGGTCTCTGCTTTATACTGTATGTAAAGTGTCTCGAGACGAGACAACTGGTTGCCTTGATTCAGCAAGATACAAACTGCACTAAATTGTTAAATATTTGTGTTAATGGTATTAGATTACAATGATTTGTTTGTGGCCAAAATAATTCCAACTAGAAAAAGTGCCCTTCTGGGCACAGGTCTCCACCAGGAGGAGAGGAGTGTGTGTTATGTTTGGCAAAATGTTTAGATGTGTGTAAACGTGTGTGTGTGTGTGTGTGTGTGTGTGTGTGTGTGTGTGTGTGTGTGTGTGTGTGTGGTGGCTTGAGACTGATTTGAAAACGGCCAAGTGGCATTTTTTCCAAAGCCTAGTGGGAATATGCATGCACAGTTTCACCACAATCGGACGCTGCGTTGAGTAGTTGTGGCGATTTGTACAAAACGGGTACAAAGCAGGCTACTCCTGAAAAGTTTAGAAGCCAATCATAGCCAATGAGGGTGGATTATGAGAAATCAAACAAACCCGTCTTGATCACATGACTATGGAGAGCATGTGTACCGATTTGCGTGAAATTAGGATAAATCTGAAGGAGTTATATTAGAAAATGTGTTTTACATATGTCGGCCTCTGGTGGCGCTATAAAGAGCAGATGTGAAAAATTCCAGGCAAAGGTTTTTCCTTGGCCTAGTCTAGGGAGTTATCCACAGATATTTTCGGCCAGTTATAGCGCCACCATGAGGCTGAGTTGAAAATGTTCATGTGGCATTTCTTCCTCGGCCTAGTGGGAATGTGCGTGCACAATTTCACGGAAATCACACGATTTATGATTCATGATGTTCATGATTTGCAGCATTTTGTTTGAAACTGAGCAACTTTGGAAGCCAATCTTAGCCAATCAGGATGGAGTCTGAGAAATCTGAAAGACCCGTTTTGTTGAATGGCTCTAGAGAGAATGTGTACCAATTTGCGTGATGTTTGGACAAAATCTGTAGGTGTACTGTCCAAAACCTTGTTTGGCACTATAACAGGCCGTTCTGGAAATGTTGGGGCAGAAGTTCATCGTTGGCATCCAGGGAGTGTGTGTGCAAAATGTGGCATTGATCGGGTTAACGGTACCGGAGATTAGCTGTTCACAGACGGACGGACGGACACACGGACGGAGTGCAAAACATACTCTCTCGTCTCTCCCCATGCCTTTGGCCTGGTGTAGACAATTAACGGTATCCCAATAATCACCACATTCCGAAGCTGCATTCATATTCTGGGGGGTAACATTAGCCAAAGAAAATAACAGATCTACAAGCTCATGGTGGTTGTCCCCAGCAAATGTAGCATCATAATAATTTCAACCACTTTAATCCATTCATATGTTGGACATTCAAAAATAGCAGCCTCCGCAATTTGTTTTTTATACAAATCTTCTCTTCTGGGGATTCCTGGCACAAACCCATTTCAGGTGGGGGTCCACTTGTATACAAAAATAATTCCACAAACGCATCACCATGAGGACGTGTTGCCGTTGGCTGCTTCGTAGTCGTCGTCAGCTTTGTAGGCTCTGGGTCATTTTTGGCACACGTCACTGGATGATAAATTAAGCTTAAGTCTTGTTCGCTTGGAACCAAATGAACTTACCATCTGGTGGTGATGACTAGGTATGTTGGCCTCCTGGAAGAAGGAGCTGAGGGCCGTCTGTGTACGAGAAAACACACAGAGAGAGAGAGAGAGAGAGAAGGAAATAGTGTGTGAGAACATTATAAGGACTTGAACTTGAGAGGGGGTTTGCTAACACACACACACACATGACCACAGAGAGCAGTTTCACATTCAATGCTTTATCTTGCTTTTGCTGCTGGGAATATGAGTCGTCTACACCCCCCCCCCCCCCCCCCACACACACACACACACACACACACACACACACAGACAGACACACACACCCTAAAAGGGTCAGTCAGTCAGTCAGCACGGCCGAGCCATG
>NC_139708.1:12699167-12714688 GCF_964188405.1 Protomyctophum parallelum | reverse complement strand
GCACGGCCCGAGTCATGTGACACCCTAGCAAGGTTAAAACTATTATCCCCCGTGGTGCGATCTAAAACGGGGTTTGTAAAGCAGAGGGAAGCTCTAAAGGGCTAGCTGACACCTAACAAGTGCTGCTAAGGGGCCTGGCTCTGTCTTTTTTCACCTCGAAAAAGGGAAAGATAGAAGAAGTTTGGTTGATATCAAGTTGTACTTCACTTGTACCCGAAGGGAAATGCCCCTCGTCAGTGTGATGACTTCACTCTCATAGTATTGTTTCATAACATAAAAGGGGCTTTTACTGTATATTCTGTGTATCAACCTCATTGCTGTACACTTTACATTGCTGCTAAAAAGGAGTTACCTTTACTTGTCTTTTCTTATCCTGTATTATATTTTATCGTGTTGTTCTTATGAATTTAGAATAGCCTGCAGTGTATGTGACATAAACAATGCACTGATTGTACTTGTATGAGTGACAAATACCTTTGAATCTTGAACATTGAGACTAAAATAATGTAAACATTCGACAAAACAAGTAAGAATAGCTCATTTGCAATAGCTTACATGCTTAAATCAACAACAGAATATAAAAACAGAGAATGTTGCTACAACAGACTCTCTCTGGGAGGTCAAACAACAGGCAAGGCTTGAGAAATGTAAACAAGTTTCACGGCTGCCTGCCTCCCCTCGACGCAAAACAAGGAAGTTCACGACAGCTAACTGTTTTTTTTTAATGTTGTGAACAACCGACGGACGAGGGCCAAAGAGAAAACTTGATGACCTGCCGCTCCCCACTCTAGCGACAACAACACTGATAACTGAGAGGCCAAACATTGGCCAGCTCTGCTTTCTTTCCTCGCAGGAGCAGAACACATTCCTCTCTGTGTGTGCGCTCGTCTGACTCCGACGTGATTCACATCTAATGCTGGGAATGAACGGTGTGGAGCCTGCTGGTGGTGAGATCATTACCTAGGAAAAACAATCCCTACTAGTATGAATGCCAAAAAATAAAAAGGTCTTGCTATTAAACATTCACCCATCACTGCTTTCTGAGAAGAATTCCGATTTTCGGTTAAGGCATCAGACATTTGAAAGTGCACAGTTAAATCCCCAGTGTTCCATTTATTCATTTGTAATTCTGAACATTTGGACATGCTCAAGCGTTGCATTCCAATTTCCAATAGTAGTTAATATAGCCATGTTATAAGTTATAACACAGTTATGACAGTTATAATAACAAACATAATTTAACTAACAAGAGGTAGTAGTCATTGTAGTTGTAAAAGTGTGAGTTGGGTTTTAGCCTCCATTTCCTTTTCACTGCAGGCCGCCTCCTACTAGCCAACACTTGAATGAATGTGTGCTTTCCCTTGTGCGTCCTCCCCTCCCCCCCCAACACACACACACACACACACACACTGTCACACACACGGTCTGCTTGTTTGACAACAGCAGCGGTAGTGGAGGAATGTCTGCCCCGTCTCAACCAACGTGACACACATATCAAAGCTTCAATGCAGCTCGGGCTGCTATTGTGTACCGAGGGCCAACGAGTCCACGCTCCTTTGTCTTTCACCAGGTTTTTTTTCTTCTCCGCTCTCTTTTTCCCAGACCCAGAGTTTTTTTGTCCGCCATCAATCATGAAAGCTTCACTGTGTCAACTCGTATTTCCTGCCGCTGTAAACACAAACAGCGAGCGACGTAGCCAGCCGGTTCCGGGGCACAGCCTAAACCTAAACTACATGAGAGCGAGACCGATGTGAAGGGGGGGGGGGGGGGTGGGGTGGGGGTGGTCAATTCAATAGGTCTTTCACTAGTTAGATTCCCCATTATACATACATCCGTGTGTGAATAGAGTACGTGAAAGAGAGACATACCGAGCTAAGCAGCGGCTACCTTATGTAACATGGCAGAAGACCGCCGTTTACAAACTGACAAGACACAGAAACTCGACAGGCCACCGCACGTACAAGCAGATGGACACTTAACCCAAACTGTGAGATGGGAGGAAGGGCCTCGGGGGGGAAGCGAGGTCAGAGACATTAGAAAGAATGCCATTAGATCTAATATTAACCACTTAAAAGCCTATATATACTTTATATATACTTACCCCCAGAGGTCTTATAGATGGTCCCCCCCACAACACCAAATATCTTCCCCAAAATTGGCTGATCTACAAATCACTAGACTGCAGAATAGGCATGATAGGGACGGGTTAATGTAGTTAACATTAAAGGTATATTCAGTGATTTCACTCAAAAAACCTTAGGTTTCGTTTTTGTCTGTGGGACCCAGCCTTTCGTCCAATCAGGATAGAGAGTCAAAAACGAAACCTACGGTTTTTTGACCCCCATGGGTTAACTGGGGACAGGGAGGAACTCCTTATATGGCCAGCACACTCTATAGTAGGGAGGATTATCACAACAAAACAAAAAAATAAGTGATATTTGAATTAAGTGAAATCACTGAATATACCTTTAAAATAGGCAAAACTCTTTTGTTTTTTTTCTCCGTATTATACGTCTAGTTGCCATACTCTGGATCACGTCCGGCCATGTCGACCTGAGGTTGTCTGGATGACACTTTGTCACAGCGATGCATCCACTCCAACCAATTAGGTTCCCTTACATGACAACAAACCCAGAAGAGCCCTGCGAGCTTTCTTCTGCTCCTGGCCATCAAGACATCCACAGCCGCTGACCTCAGCAACATCAGACTGGTCATTGAACACACAGGGAGGTGTGTGTGGGCATCCCATCTGAACATGGAGGCTAGCTTGCGTCAAAGATCCTATAGTGGGATGGTGCTTGTTGCACCTACCCGGTTGAGTACAAACGTATTTCAACCCAGCAGCCAAAAGCTTGTCGAGGGGGATTCACTATAGGTAACAGTATTCAGTAAACGGCGTACTTACACTGCAGGATATTTAGTTTGCGTACAGTAGAAAAACTAGAAATGCGGTTTTGACACCCACGACGTGATGACCAGAACACAGAGCACAGCACATAGGCGTTAATGAAAGGGCAAATAGCCAAATACATTAAAAAACCTTATTATCGCAGCTGCAATGCATGGGAATACACAGTCAAATCTGCAGTGTTAGCGTTTAGTGTTTAGCCCAGGTAGTGTAAATGGAACCAGATGGACTGTCCATCTGGCTCCATTTACACTCCCGGAGTTAAATTAACACTAGACCTTACTGTACACTACAGTATGTCCACAGCTCAAGTTACTGTTTATGAACAGCTGGGAGGGTAATGTGTCTTAATGATCCTATATATAGCCGTCTTTCTTTAATACAATATGACAACATTCTTAAGACCACTTGTCCTCTATCACAAGTTCACAACATTCCCAAAAGCAAAAATTGGGATGCAAGACTTCATATTTCCATTCAAATATTTTTTGTTGCTGTGTAACAAGTGCAATAGGTACTCATCACCAGCACAGATAAACGAGATAGCAAAAGAAGACGTATGACTGTTTACATTAAAAAGCTGAACAACCTGTGCTTAACAAACTGAAACAAGTTCTACAGTGTTAGTTTAAACATGTAATGATTAGATGTGGTGGGTGACACCATGTGACATGAACAGTAGCATACAGGTCATCAAGATGGGATCTTGTACTACAAAATGGCATCAGCATTACAATATCTGTCAAGTTCCAAGTAGAACTGCCAGGGCAGTAATATTCAAGAAGTGAAGTGAGATCACAATATCACAACCCAGACACCAACATTGAATATGTGATATTCACAGGTTTTGTCTCATAATTCCACAATGTACAACCCACGATGGTTGTACAACACAGGCTATTAAAGGAGAGAAGAATGTGGTGGTGATCTTGTTTTTGTTTTAACCACGCATTGTTGAAAGAGATATCGGAAATTATGGATAATAATGCACCATATCTCATAATATACTTTTTCATCTTTCACCTTTCATCTTGGATGTGGACTTTTGTGGATTTTTTTAGGCTATAATAAAAATAATAATAAAAGAAAGTTAAAACATTCACAACAGTGTTATTATAGATGATATACTAGGTTGGTCATTTGTTCATGTTTTTCCATTTAGATTTGATTTAGCTTGACCACAAATGTTACCAGAAATGCCATTTAGAAGAATTGCTTAGACAGAGGATGCTAGGTTAATCGTTTACCTGGTCTCCTGTAGTTTCAAATGTGTGGTATTTAGATATCAGCAATCATGTTGTTTAGACTAGGTCCATTGTTTATGTGGTATCCTAGTTTCTTTGTTCCCTTTGCGACACTATTTATGGTATCCATTTTAGGCTACCATGTTCGTTGACTACACAGTCCATGACATTTCCTCTGATTTCCAATCGATAGGCAGCAGCCATATTGGAAAGAAATTGGGCTTCTTCCAATGATACTAATTAAGGCTCTGTCCCATTCTGATCAAACAGTCAGGGTGCTGATATTGTGCATTGTTTGTGGGCTCACTTGAAACGTTCTGCTACAACAGTGGGTCTCAAATTGTGGGGTGGTCCCAAATGGCCCCTTAATATGGATGTGTAACTCAGTGTACTGTACAAATGGAACCAAATGGACCCCGTTCCATTAGCACACACTCAGAGTTATGGGGGTCCTTGAAATTAAAAAAAAGTTTAAGAACCACTGAGCTATACTAATTGGAACAGAGCCTCAATTAGTATAATTGATAAGACCAGTGGAGGAAGAGAAGAGGCCCAACTTTACTTCTTTCCAATATGGCTGCTTTGCCTAGAGCCTATCAGAATAAAGAGTCCCATGGGAAATCGCTCTGGATAAGAGCGTCTGAGAGATGCCTAAATTGTAAAATATGTTAAATAAATATCATGTCAATGATCATCACTCATCTCAGTAACCGGAAGAGTGTGCACCTAAACATTGTAGGCAGTTTGAGCACCTTCAAAATCAAAATGAGGAATTTGGTTGAACATTTAGGGCCTAATCCTCTGCCATGTTCAATACATACATTATTTTAGACCAATTCCCTTTGTTTTTCACCTTCAAAATTATTTAACATTGGAGGTGCTCACAATGTTTGGTTGCTCTTCCAGTATCCAAGATATCGTGTATCATCATGGTATCATTTGGCGACACTGTGTACTAGTCAACAATGACACTGTGATTCCTGCCAAGAATGTAAACAACACCGGCCCCATTGAATCCATGCAGCAACCACGTCCTCAAAGCTAAAACACTAACCGTCAAAGGGAACTTGTACTGGGGTCTTGTACTGTAAATCTGATCTGATCTACAACTTAAGCTAATAAAGATCGAGCAGCAGGGATCTGGGATTCTACAAGATTAGCTCTGTGATCTGTTTTTTTTTGACCGAGCGAGTATTCGGCTTTAAAAGAGCGCATGGTCGTGTGTGTGTGTGTTATGGGGGGTGGGTATTAGAAATTAAATAGTTTAATAACCTGGGCTAATGGTGCAAACAAACGAAACGCTGAGAATAACTGACGCGCACGCGCACACACACACAATCGATTGATCGGGCTGTTTGTTTGTTTTTTACCTCGAACTGCCAGTGTGCGCCCTGCAGGAGCTGCTTGGCCTGATCCGCAGCGCAGCCAGCGGTCAGAACAAACTGGTTGATCATCACCTGATGCCTCAGTTCGTCCATGTTCACCGACATGTTCTCTCCCCCCGGTCCACACGCCACACACACCGAACCGAGTAGCTCCTCCGACCGGACCGACGCTCAGGAAAACCGAGAAAACACGATGTTTGATGTCGATGTGGTATCGATTTATGAACGGACGCGTAATTGAGATGAATGTATTGTTGTTTCCTGTCCTTCTCTCTCTCTGCCCGTGTGTGTGTGTGTGTGTGTCTGTCTGACTCTGTGTCTCTCTCTTGGGTTACTCTGTCTGTCTGTCCTCAACAACAACATTGCAATGTTGCCAGACTTGAGAGAAACAAGCAACAAGGTCTATGAGAACCATAGACGATTTAAAAAAAGAAATCACACCCGTGTGAAATGAGCTCAAGGGTGCTCTTATCATCATATAGCCTACATCACATTCTGTGCTCTTCTTCCGTCTTCACTTTTCTGTCCTCACTTTTGTCTTCAATGTTCAAGTGGTGCAACAGGTTTGTATTTCTGTTTACAATTTAAAAAAAACGTCTTGAGTACTTTATTGTGAAAGTGTGTATCAGTGCTTTTTATTTAGAAACTGTATTTAATGAGAGTCACTTCCTGTTAGTACCATTTAGCAACAACTGTGCACCTTAGAGTATACTCTATGCAGTGCACAGAGAAGGCAGACCAGGGTCAGAGCTTGAGCCCAGCTGAAACACATCTTACTCACTTGGAAACATTTTAGACGCAATGTCGTAAGTTGTACTGTTGAATTCAGTTATTGTAACTTTCTGTGACATGTTTTGTGAATGTGTATTTGTTTGCTGCTGTCTTGCCTACTACACTAGTTGCAGTGTGTACTATGGTTAGCCACAGACCACAGTGATTTTGCTAATTGCCTGGGTTCCTTTTTACTTGGAAATGTGTGTAATGCTGTGAACAGACACTGGATGTTTGTTTTATTATTTTACAGTTTTCACCGTCTTGTCATTGAAGATACACAATTGTGTGAAATTGAGCGGTTGACCGGTTTACATAAGTAAATGGTCAATTTCAACGTTGACTAGCTGTCTTCATTGGCTGCGGTTGTTTAACTTGGTGTTAAGTGGCAGTCCCACACACTGCTTTTAATATACGAACACTTTAGAAACAATCCAAAAAAAGACACCAACCTGCAACTACCAATATTTACATGTTACTTTATAGAAAAACAAGCCCGATATAGCTTATAATAAGCGGACATGGCAACACTTTAAAGTTGCCGCGATGACATCACCAATAACAAAGACCTAAGAGGCCTCCCATTGGTCCGTCGGCGAGTTGAACCCGCCCCCGCCGGACGCCCATTGGTCCCCGTTTTAAATCGACGGTGCGCGTGGTTGTAAATACGGGCGCGCCGCCGGTGAGTGGAGAGCGTGTGTGGAGATATTGAAATAGACATAGCTGCCTTTCCTTTTGTTACATTATTGGTGGCAAAAGTGGCCCTTTTTATTGGTGTAAACGGCAAAGACATAAGAGGACACATGTGACACAAATAGCATAATGTAGGCCTAAGATTGTCAAAATGTAGGCTAAATATAATGGGAGATACAACAACACAGGAAAAAATAGAATAAACTAACGGTGAAAGAAGTAAACAATTGTACAGTATAATTTAATATAGTAGGCCAGGGTTCCCCAATTAATTTTCCTCAAGGGCCATATTTTGACTAGCGTACCAGGCTGTGGGCCGAGTCTGCAGGGCAAGACCTCGACCTCGCCGAGGTCGAGGTCTTGCCCTGAAAATTCATTTTCAGGGCAAGACCCCATTTGAAAAGGATGCCCAGTTTGACATGCATAGGCTACTGACCCCCATTTAATGCCATTTATATCTGGGACCCTTAAAAAAAAAAAAAAAAAACATTTTTTTTTTTTTTTTTGGAAATTCTTTCATGGGCCACAAGGGGGCGCCCTGTGGGCCGCAAATGGCCCGCGGGCCGCCTATTGGGGAACCCTGTCTATATACATTTATTTTCTAGCTAGCAGTAGTTTTTGTATTTGCCTTTAGGCTACTTTGAGTGAACTATACCCATTCTACAAACTGAATAAAAATGTCAATCAATCAATCAATCAATGATCAATGGCTTGTGACACTTGCAGTAGCATAACTCCTGTCCTGTGTTTGATTATTGTGACTGCTGCTGCATTCATTTGAATCAGCTGTGTCAAGGAAGATTTTGTAGTCCCAGGGAAAATAGTTACCGCAGGCCCAGCGCCAGGATGAAAAGACTGAGGGGGCAATTGAAAATGGTGAGGGTGCCCATCATCATTTTTATATAGTAAAACAATATTTCAGCCAGGACAACTGACTGAAATGGATGAAATATACATATTTATTGAATATACAATGAGCAATATATTTATTATGGTTTGGCGATTAATTGGATGTGCTTTTTAGGTACTCCGATCAAGCGCATCAGTCCCCAAACATATAGGGACTCCGAATCCCCCGCACCTAAACAGCAGATCCAAAACCACAGGTGTTAGCTGGGGTGGAGGAGGGTGGTAAATGGTAAATGGTAAATGGTGCATTTATATAGCGCCTTTATCCAAGGCGCTTTACAGAGATTGTGCATTACATTCACCCATTCATACACCGATGGCAGCGGAAACCATGCAAGGCACCAACTAGCACATCGGGAGCAATTAGGGGTTCAGTGTCTTGCTCAAGGACACTTCGACACTAACTCTGGGGGAGCCCGGGTTCGAACTGGCAACCTTACGGTTGCCATCCAGGCACTCTACCCCTGAGCCACCGCCGCCGCCTGGGGTGAGCAGCAAAAGTTTAGCAGACGGCAGCGCAGCAAGCAAGCAGGATCAGCAGCAGATCCCTGATGTCATCAATATTGGACAGCAACTCTACATCTGACCTCAAACCCTTAGATCTCCATATATGGAGCTGACCTGTTCTGACATTCCATATGTTGATCCTTCCCCATCTATCCTTCCTCTTCGATGTATCACTTTTGACTGATACCTGTCCATTTAAACTCTAAACGGCCTGCCCCAAAGTTATTAGTGCAGCCGGCAAAAACCCTTAGATATCCATTTGGCCGATTCAGAAACGGGTCTCATGGTCGCAGGCAACGTATTTCCTGTAGGCGGAGATGACATATCTGCGGTTTAAACCTGCACCTCTTCTACTACAGTGAATGGAAAAGTAACTGATGTTAGTCTGCCTCAAACGTTACTCTTTTACCTGCTTTTTACTAACACTAACATTACAAAGATGCCCAGAACATCGGGATGAACCTGTGTAGTTTATGGCAATTGGCAACAGAACAGTAGTGGCAACATTAAAAAAAAACGGAATGTCAAAATATCTACCGCCGTGGCTGAGACCAGAGCCATAGAGTAATGGTTGAGACAAAGCAGTGAAAGGTCCTGAAAGATACATAACGTCAGTCTTACCCAATACCTTTTTAGTGGCGAAAAATAAAACTTCTGGGAACTCAGATTACCCAATACCCAATCTTTCTGTTTTATGAACACAAGGCTGCTGTACTTTATACCTCATACATAAAGCTGTGTGTGTGTGTGTGTGTGTGTGTGTGTGTGTGTGTGTGTGTGTGTGTGTGTGTGTGTGTGTGTGTGTGTGTGTGTGTGTGTGTGTGTGTGTGTGTGTGTGTGTGTGTGTGTGTGTGTGCGTGCGTTTTTTAGTAGTTGACACTATAGACAATAAGCCTCACCCTGGATCCTTTAGTTATTCCTGTTTATTCCTTAAAGTCATACAAATAAACAAAAGTTATTTTCGATAGAATCTTTTGACTGGTAGCCTATATTTTCCACATTTTTTTAATTTATTTTCCAACAGCACAATCACATTTATACCCGGAAGTTATGCTATGCTTTCTTTGACTTTGTGTTGCTGTTGTTTACAGGGGGCCTTATGATATGTTCTGACCATCTGGATCTTACAGATGGTCAGAACAGTATGAGAGCTACAGTATGAGACTGGCTCCCCCCTTATCTCTTTGTACATACAGTAACAGTATGCTCCCATCCATCCATGATAAACTACTTTACCTCCCAGTGATTACTTTTTCCCCCGTGAGCTCTCGTGTAATAAACTCTTATCAAATAAAGTGTCTCTCAGACTCTGTTTGCTTAAACATTTGCATTGATCCAGCAGCATTTCTCAACGATGGTTACAGAAATACAGACCACAATGTGCTAGTTATGAATTGCTCTGATTTATTTATCTTTTTTTTTTCACGTAGAAAGACATGCCCAAAATAAGAAGGCTACAGGTTGAAATAGGTTAACGGCACCATGTTGAACTCATCACCCCACACAACCAGTCCAGAACATTTAAAATGGTAACATTATCGATATTGTGTTTGTCGTAACTCAGAAAAGTATAATAAAAATATTAAATCAAGCCTTTCTTTTTAGTATAGAGTCCTCCAAGGGTCTGAGATGAGGCTCGTCCCGAGGAAACTTTCGTGTCATTGTCTCCACCAGGCCGAAGGCATGGGGAGAGAGTATGTTTTGCACTCCGTCCGTCCGTCCGTGTGTCCGTCCGTCCATCTGTGAACAGCTAATCTCCGGCACCGTTAACCCGGTCGATACCAAATTTTGCACACACACTCCCTGGATGCCAACGATGAACCTCTGCCCCAAAAAACGGCACTCCTGATTCCCGGGGCAAACTGTATTACCTATGAGTGGTGTCAAGTAAATGGGAAAGGGACTGTCAAACCGAGTACGATGAAGATATTTGGTCTGAATGCATTAAATCTTTTCAGTCAACTTTTCTAAGTAACAGATTCAAAGAGATGCAGTATATAGGATGCTTCATAGACAACACAGAACACCTGAAACTTTGAATGAAATCGATCCCAGTAGGTCGACCCCATTGTGCATTAAATGCAAAAAAGAGGTTGGTACGTATATATACACTGTTTCTGGGAATGTCCCAAGATAGCCAGGTTCTGGTCTTGTGTGACAAAATAATTTAGTTCAATTATGAAGTCCACATCTGTAAGATCCTGGGCAATTTTTATTAGGACTGCCATCAAAATTTGGGGTGCTAGATCGTAGAAGATCTAAGCTACTTAATAAGCTTCTCTGTGTAGCTAGAAAATGCATTTTGTTTAATTGGATTCACGAAAAACCTCCATCAGTGACTCTACTTTTCTTTATACTCTGTATAAAGAAATATACAGAGTACTTCCAATGGAAAGCCTGCAGTGCCAAATTAAAAGAGAGAGAAAATAACTTTTATGAATATATGGCAGATTTATCTACTCTGATTTATAAAGGAAGTGATTCATTGGATTGGAGAGCCCCAGCTGTACTTGCTGTACTACAGCTTGCAATTTGCCTTCTGGTGTGCCCATGTGTGTTGTGCATGTATGTATATAGGCCTACTGTATGTAGCCTACAGTATGTATATATATAAGTAGCCTTGCCGAGCCATGAGGCCCATAGGGCAGGAGCCTATCTCCTGTTTCTGTAGCGTGAGGCAGCTTGATGTACAACTACACCCCCTGGACATGACGCTAGTATGTCACAGGGACTTACACCCCAATCCAACCCTTGATGCTGAGTGTCAAGCAGGGAGGCATTGGGTCCCATTTTTTTTGTCTTTGGCATGACCCGGCCGGGGATCGAACCCCAACCTCCCAGTCTCAGGGCGGACACTCTACCCACAAGCCACTGAGCTGGTATGTGTATATGTATTTGTATATAATTTTTTGAGTGCTGCAACCACTCCTACAATCAGGAATGTCCGTATGTATCATGTGTATCATGTATCAGTCATGAGCACGAGTGGTGTGCGCGTGAAATTGGAAAGAGAGAAGTATGTGACATGGCTGCCACCTGCTGGACGCAAATCCAACTACTGACTGTCTAGCGGACTGTCTGACGGAGCAGAGAGAGAGAGAGAAAGAGAGAGAGAGAGGAGGGGGGGGGGGGGAGAGGGGAGTTGCACCACTCGGTTCACACAGGTGTGATTTTTTGCCTAATGAATAACTGACTGTATTGTGTATGTTCTGCTCGCCCTTTCCTTTTTTTTGTTTTCTTGTATTGTGCCTTTATAGTTTGTCTCACTTTATCTGTATACATTTACGATTCATCTTTATGTGAAGACGTAAAAATGCAATAAATCTTTTTTATTTAAAAAGTATATATAGGCTATATATGTAAAAGTAGCCAATCTACAACTACTTGTAGATCGACAATTTTACTACATTTGTATGTTAAAATGGTGCATTCATTTACCACACAACACACACACACACACACACACACACACACACACACACACACACACACACACACACACACACACACACACACACACACACACACACACACACACACACACACACACACACACACACACACACACACACACAAACATATTTCAATTAAAAACAATGTTAAAATATGGGGGGTTTCTGTCTGACAGTGATGATATACAATACATCTTTATTCACATGCTTGCACACATCATGACCCCAGTATCAGTGCAGGCAGTTATCTTGTGACAAAGTATTTGCCATGTAAACTGGCTAGATTATCACCATTTGCTTGCTCATAGCTACAAGACGTGCAGGCCCAGTGTCAATATTTGACCTCAATGCATGATGGGAAGTGAAAAGCCTATGCCCTATATACAGACTTCTGAGTTCACCACTTGAGTCCTTATTCTTGGCCAGAAATAGCCAACCTATCTCACAAGATGCGCTGCGTGGCTATTTTTGGCAAAAACATTTGGTGGAGTGAAATGGTGTACAAAGTATAAGCCTACAGTTGCAGCTCAGATCTGTTTTTTACTAAGAATAGAGGGTGGAATAGAGGCCATATTTGAAAATATGAAAATATCGTATAGGGCTGCCTTTTCACATGAATAGAAATATTCTTTCTTTCTCAACTTGAGAATGATGCCACGCAAGGCAGTTAGGAACTTACCTGCCCAGGTCAATGTTTGAATTTCACATGACTTTGGGATTTTAGGAAGGAATATAAAATTGTGCCACAATAGAGTTTCTTCCGTAGAGAAGAACATCTGTATACAATACAGTGGTCCTCAAACGTTGTTTTCATTTCAAGGACCACCAGTTTAGTGTGCATGATTAGGCCACGGACCCCCATAACATACACTCTATGAGTTACTGAGTTATTCCATTTAATTTCCATTTAAATTCCCTGGACCACAGGTTTTAGCCCAAGACCCCAAAACAATATTTTAAGTTTGCCTGGGACCCAAACTAGTGAAAACAGCAGATCTATTTTCTAGATTTCTTCATGGAATTACTGAAAAAAATGAAATAATAATTAAAAACAAAATGTAGGAAACAAAATAATAAAGGTACCCATTCAAATGTGTCCGTGACCCACAAATTGGTCCATGACCCACTGTTTTGGGAGTGCAGTAGGCCTATAGCATGAGAGAGGCTTGCTGCTGCCTGGGTGAATTATTCAGTTTTGGTATTAGTATACAGTAGGTGCGTGCATGTGACACAGGAGGCTATCATCTATTATGTATTGTTGCAGGGTGTTACCTGGAAGTCCTTTGATGTTGTATGCGTGGCCATCTGTGGACATTGAGAACATACTAAATGCTCACATCCTAAATAAATAATACATCAGGCGTTAAAGCACGATGAATGCATTCTGAATAACATTAGGGGAAAAAAAGTGTTGTGTTTAAATAAAATTTATACATTCTACTGTTTTAATATTTGTATTGTTTTTTTTAAATGTTCACGTACAGTTACTTGCTTTACAAACCTTTACCAAACTGACAGACAGACTTCATCTACGCCATCATGCACACCATACCATACCATACCAGGAAGCAAAACAAAAACAAAAACAAGCAAAACAGAAAGCAAACCAAGACGGCCACAGTATTGCACATGCCTCAGCCCATTCACATGTAGACATACAGTTTTTTTTTTATATATATATCCTAGGTCTGTCCAATCAATGGGGCATTGGGCTTTTAGAGGGATCCGAGAAATTTCAGCAGGAAAATAGTCTAATAGTCCATTTCATTGGGGGAGAACACCGAAGATCTCTCTATACCACATTTGTACAGTTGGAGGCTTATCCAGTTTATCAGAATGCTTACCAGAAGGTTTACCAAATAGTTTGAATTGTAAGGGTGTCAAATAAATGTATTTTGATGGGAGACCCAGTTAATTAATACATTCTAAACAAGTACCAATATATCTTGTTCCTTGTATCCTATTACTGCTGGACTTCAATCATTCAATCACCAAACGCCACCAAACACCCAACAGCAGAATAAACTATTTGGGATTTGTTTAATGGGCACAACCCATAGGCTTATTCAGCTGTGCTGGCTGCTGCTCATCCCAAATAATTGTACAAATGGGGTGCCATTCAAAAGAACATTCCAAAAGAAATGTCCAAACGTTTTGTTTATCTTCTTTAGAGCCAAATAACACATTTAAATTATGCTATATGACTCAGAATTGCAGGACCATATGTCAAGGTATATGCCACAGACATCATTCTAACCACAGAGGGATGTCTCATCATAATGTATCTGCTGCAAACGAAATGTACAAGACAGTACAGTGCACACGGTGTATGAAAGCAAACGTCAGAATGTTCTGCATGTTCCGTGTTGAAACCACACAGCCACAACAACATCTTGTCACGGATCAATGATTAAACGTTTCTCATAATGAGTGCCTCGGATTAAAGTGTTTCACATCCTCACAGACCTCACTTATGCATGAGAGTTGAAAACCATAACACTCGTTTCCTGGAAGAAGTCTGGTGCTCTTTGTTTGTGACACAGATGAGCAGCTTTGATTGGCTGAGGACTGGAGAGAGACCCCCTTGAGGGGCCAAGATGCCACACAACGCTCTGGGTCAATGATTAACTGGTTATTAAGACAGAGTGGACTTTGTGAACAAGATGACTGTACTGACGTAGTGTTTATATCTGTGCATGTGCGGCACAATAATATTCAACCTTTCATATACCAATAAGACGCCTGGGGGCGAGAAGCGACCTCGCCCCTGCACTGGCCATATATGGAGCGTGTCTTGCGCGTACAGGGTTTGATGAGGTCAGATCAATGGAATATCAGAACGGTCAGCTCCATATATGGAGATCTATAGGCAGTGTCTTGAGTGTACAGGGTTTGATGTAGGGCCGGGCCTCAATTTTCGGGTCTGTTGAGAACGTCTAGAGTTTAAATGGACAGGTTTTAGTCAAAAGGGAGACACTGAAGAGGAAGGATGGATGGGGAAGGATCAATATAATTATGGAATGTCAGAATGTCAGGGGGGGCATACATTTTTAGATAAAGCAACTAAGGTAGGAACAGACTTGATTTTACATCCTAATATGCATGCCAAGGAACTAAACTTGATGATGGCGAAGTATTGAATAAATGTCTGCACCTTACAGAAAATGGGGGGGGGGGGGGGTCCACTGTCCAGTGGTCCTTGAGGGGGCTCCCAGGGGGTCCCCTGCAGGGTGTGTTAATATGGCATCAAATCAGGTTTAAATGCTTTAACCCTAGAGATCATCTGTAAATAGCCAATCATCAAGCTTACAAGCTCAACTGCTCAAAATGTGAGCTTGTAAAGCTTGTAAAAGCTGCTATTTTCAACAACAAATAAATCAACCCAACAATTTGGAATATTTTTACAACACAAATCTTGAATGCAGTAATCATAATTTTAATAATGAATAATTATTAAAATTGTATTATCGGACTTCAAAGCATGAACAGCATACACAGTAGAAAATACACAAAAGCAGCTTGCTTGATTAAACAATTTTTTACTTTAAGGTATAACTGGAACTGGAAGGCAGCATAGGCTATAGGCTACAATGATGCAATCGCAACTGTCAGCGCTGCTAGTGCAGTGAGTGCACACACTGGGAAGTGGGAA